>NW_005872779.1:0-27924 GCF_000147115.1 Myotis lucifugus | reverse complement strand
GCACCCCCTGTCATGCACAGAGCAGGGTGATCAGGAGGTTGGGGCTCTGCCCCTGTCACTCACAGAGCAGGGCCCATCAGGGGGGTTGGGGTGCTGCCCCCTGTCACACACAGAGCAGGGCCAATCAGGGGGTTGGGGCGCTGCCCCCTGTCACTCACAGAGCAGGACCGATCAGGGGGGTTGGGGCTCCGTACCCTGTCACACACAGAGCAGGGCCGATCAGGGGGTTGAGGAGGTCCCCCCGTCACTCACAGAGTAGGGCCGATAGGGGAGTTGGGGCACCACCCCGTGTCACACACAGAGCAGGGAGGATCAGGGGGTTGAGGCACTGCACCCTGTCACACTCAGGGCATGGCCAATGGGGAGGTTATGGCTCTACCCTGTAACACACAGAGCAAGGCCCGTGGAGGGGGGTTGGGGGCGCCACCCTCTATCACCCACAGAGCAGGGCCGATCAAGGGGTTGGGGCACCACCACTGTCACACTCGGGACAGGGCCGATGGAGAGGTTATGGCTCTACCCTGTCACACACAGAGTAGGGCCAGTGGGGGCGGGGGTTGAGGTGCCACACCCTGTCACACACAGAGCAGGGCTGATCAGGGGGTTGGTGCCCTGCACCCTGTCAAACACAGAGCCACAGGGCAATCAGGGGACTGGGGAGCTCCCCCCTATCAGGCACAGAGCAGGGCTGATCAGGGGGTTGGAGTGCCTTTCCCTGTCATGAACAGAGCAGGGCGGATAGGGAGGTTGTGGCCCCGCCCCCTGTCACACACATAGCAGGGCCGATCAGGGGATTTGGGTGCTGCCCCCTGTCACACTGATCCCAGTGCCAGGAGGCATATTACCCTTTTACTATAAGAATAGAGGCCTGGTGCATGGGTGGGGGCTGGCTGGTTTGCCCTGAAGGGTGTCCTGGATCAGGGTGGGGGTCCCCACTGGGGTGCCTGGCCAGTCTGGGTGAGGGGCTGAGGGCTGTTTTCCTGAAGCGAGTAACTGAAGCTCCCAACCGCTCCTTGTTTTCTGTTTGTTTGTTTTTTTAATTCTAGGCCAGCTTTAGCTCTGAGGCCTAGCTGCTGAAAACATCGATACAATGTTGCGGTCTGGCTGGATAAATCCAGGCTGAATGAAAGCCGGTTTCTGGGGTTTTGTTTAGCTTCTTATTTGCAACATAGTACATAGTTGCTTAGAGTTGCAGCTGAGAGGCCGGCAAGTTAGGTGGGGAACGTTGGAGTCCTCAGTCACTGGAGCAAGCGAGCCTCCCTGCTAGGTTCAGTGCATGGCTGTCGGCCGCCATCTTGGCTGACAGTTAATTTGCATATACTCACTGATTAGCCAATGAAAAGGGTAGCGGTCGTACGCTAATTACCATGTTTCTCTTTTATTAGTGTAGATTACATCATGGTATGTTTCAGGAAACCTTCTACTGTTCCTAGTTTCATGTCCATATTCCGGTCTCTAGTCTCTATCTAGTGCTGTTGATTTTGATCTTGTCTAGGTTAATCTCTTGTGTTCCATTATAAGGGCTATTCCAAGGTCACTCTTCTACTGCTCTACTGATAAGCTACAAGGAAGTGACTGAAGGAGTTTATCCTACCCAGTCAAGTTCATGTCCTCCCAGCCTTGCTGCTTGCCTTTGCTGGGACTTCCCTGTGTCAGTGGGTCTCCAGGGGTATAGGTTCTGGTGCTTTCCCTGGTGGGCAAAACCCTGGGGATGTGGGCCAAACAAGTCCCACATTTATTTCCAATGGTCTTAGTCCAAGTTCTTCATAAGTAGTACATGGTATTTCTGTAATAATAGGGGGGGGTTACTGATTGATTTCCTTCCATAGTCCTGTTAACACCTAAGCTGGGGAAACGACAGTTTCTCGGGGAGGGGATCCTGGTTAAAACACATAGCGCTTAAGAGGGGGAGCAGACATATGTCCTACACGCCAGGTCCCTTGAAAAACGTAAGCTGTGCAGATGTTTCTTCCATGCAGCGACGGCATCAAGCAGCAAGGGTGGATTGGCTCCCGGTAGGGACTAAAGATAAATTTTTTTCAAGAAGCCAAAATCCTCACGTAATACAATCAGTCATCCCAATATCACCAAAGGTATAGGAGTTTGCACATCACCACAGTCTATTCACATCATTAAGGAACGAGTACCCAGAGGCCGTTTCCTCTCTTTTCTGAGAAAAAAAGGGATGAAATTTTCATCAGATGCTGCTTCCGGGTGTCGAATTTCTAATGAAAATTGTATACACAGGAACCATGCTGCAAGGAACTGACTAGAGGTGAAAAGAATATCCTGACCACCGGTGACTTTGAAATGACTTGTCTAGAGGATGGTGGGTTGCAGTCATCTTTTGATTTCAAGCAGATTCCCCTGAAATGGGCAACACCAGACGCTCTTAATTATGGGAGATACTGTTCCGAGAGTGATGCATGGAGCGTTGGCATCCTCCTCCAGGGGACCTTCAACTTAGGGGTCTGTGTATACCCTTTTTTGCCACTGGGGGAGATTTTTATCCATCTTTTCATATTTAAATGAATCACTGCCTTTTTCATTGCCTGAAGAATTTTGACTCCCCGCCCCCCTTGTTTTTCTCATTTGGATAAGGATTATCACTTGGATTTTCACTTTTGTGTTTTTAAACCGCCATCGTTCCATTTTCTTCTTTCCTTCGCCTCTTCGTTAAGTCTGGTAGCACTTTCCGGTCATTGTTTGAGTGATGCCGTTTCCGACCTTTTCTGTCCTTTTCATCTTTTCGCTCTCTTTCTCTGGATCTACTTTCCCTTGACGTGTCCAATCCTTTCCTGCCTGTTTCTCTCTCCTTACTCTTGATTAGTGGTGAAGGAGTCATCTCCATTGAGTTATCATTCTTATCAGCACTGCTTTCATGAGATTTAGATGCACTTCCTCTGGAAGATGAAGAAGACCCGCCAACAGGCCCATTGTGTACTGCGTTCTTCAGAGTGGGGTCTTTGCGATGAAACTCATTTTCAGGTATCATGTATGACTTCCTACATTTCAACTGCCCAGAGTA
Organism: Myotis lucifugus; assembly: GCF_000147115.1. Taxonomy (NCBI): domain Eukaryota; kingdom Metazoa; phylum Chordata; class Mammalia; order Chiroptera; family Vespertilionidae; genus Myotis; species Myotis lucifugus. Next base: position 24,896 of record NW_005872779.1, on the reverse strand, counting down.
GCCGGTAGCTAATGCATGTAGACGACGCCTTTTCCCTTTTTCTTCTTGGCAGATTTTATGCACTCTTTTTTCCAAAGCCTGACCCAGATTTAAAACTTTTGGGTAGCAAGGAAGTATTTTTGTTAGCACAATCAAGATATTCCTCATGTGAATATATTCACCTGTTTCAAGGCAATGCACCGATGCCTTGGTTAGTTTGTAGTGCCATTTATGTACCACATGTCAGAAATTTTCATAGTCTAGTTGATCAGCTTGATTTCCCCAATCAAATCTAGTTGGCCGCAGTATAGTAAGGAATCCTGGGTGGTTTCCACATTCCTTTTGGTATGTGGCTCTATCACTGTGCCACCTAGTCACAGTCTCTAACATACAGCAAAGAAACCTCCCATATGGACGCGCTTCATTTTCAGTACAGCTTGCCACTGTGAAAACGATGTCAGAGAAAACTCAATCGTAGCAAAGAAGTGTGGAAAAATTTGGAGTTTTCTGTTGATGTACCAATTCAACAAAACGAACACAGTAAACAGCATCGACTGCTGAAAAAATACATCGAGGAAATATACACAGCTGTAAAAAATTTTGTGATGGTCTCCTTTGGTCTAGATTTGGCAAAAAGCCAGTTGTCCTTTTCTAGTTTCAGTCTCTGTAGAACTCGCTGTACATGTTCCATCTGTTTCTTTTCTTCTTCAAGCAGCTTGGCCACAGCGCTCCTTTTCTTTTTTCTTTTTCTTGGAGCCATTTCTTAATTGTCATCCAGTGCTTTCATCTGGACTTTAAGTTTACTGACTTCCCATTCATAGCTGGTGTGTGGAACTGCAAGGTCATACGTTGTCAGTGACCAGAATGTGGCATAGAATCGAGGGCTGATGTCATCCCAGACATTGGAAACGGACAATGAGACTACCGCTTCACGGACAGGCACCATCACCATTTCACATGATGCTATGTACTTGTGGACTTTATGTTGCTGTTTACTTCCCTTGTCTGATCTTTTAAGTTCATCACATTTGGATGAGATATGGCGTGCATACGTTGGCCTAGACAAGAAAAATGCTGCATCATGGGGTATATGAAATTCGTGATAGAGCACATCAATCGAAAGCACTCTCTTTGTGTACTCTTCTGTGCTTAGATTCAATGCTAAAAATCCACCAAACTGTACCAAGGTATCATGACACTGGTCATAGAGCTTTCCCTCTAGTTCCACATCTTTCTCTCTACCTTCCTGTAAGATCACCCTATCCCCCTGCTGAGCTATCATCAAAACAAGGGGAAGAGCAAGGTCATAGTCCAATAGGGCATCCTTTAATCTCTGGGAGGATTTTTTAGTGTTTCTGGTCTGGCCACAAGAACCTCCCTCAGCTCTCAGTTGCTCTCCGCCAGTCATGGCCTCTAGTTGCTCCGTTGTCATCGTCTCTTCCCCGGTGATTTCTATTCCTGCCATTTTATGTACCACTTCTTGCAATATGAGCAGGCCAATACTTCTGCCTGCCTTGAGCTGATGAGCCACATATTGCAGAAGACCAGCCAGATCCATTGGATATTTAGGAAAGACTGCAGCACAGAAACTAACAAGAGGCCAAAGCCAGCTTGAACTGGTTGTATCGTCGTGTGTCATCCTTCCCTTTTCTGGATTTGCTGAAGCCTCGATGATACAATAGGCCAAGACATCTCAATTCAATGAGGTGAGGCATTCCAGTGAATCTACTACAGGTGCCATCAACTCATCACACATCTGTATTTTTGCCAAGATATAATCAAACAGAATAGTTGGATTGCTGTGGCTCAATTTCCCAATTTGTCTTCCAGAAGGCCTCACATTTTCCTTGGTGAGATGGTTCATGATATCTCTAGCTTGGTCTATTGTTAGAGCTTTAACTTTTACTAAAAGTAGGGACCTGTTGTAAGTTTCATTCTTCCACTGGCCATACAGATGATATCTATGCTGATATGGAAATGTTTTTAACATTCCCCATAGTTCCTCAGTCATACAAGCATTGCAGTCCATTAGAGAAAGAGATGAAAGTAGGGCCTGGTCAGTAATGCCAAGTAAACAGCTAAGAATAACGTCCACTTTCTCTTGAACCTCTTGTTTCTTCCATCAGACTGAAGCTCCTTCATAAAGGATTGGCCTATGTGCACCACTTTTGCAAATAAAATGGGATCCCAAGAAAGGTGGGGACCGAGGTAACAGAACATATTGAAGGCATCTGTCCTCAAATCCTCAAAGCTCCCTGCTTGTTTTAGCGCTCTCTTATTTTGCAAAGCACGAACAGGTGAGCCTTCAGTACCTTTAGGAATGCCAACTCTTCAGTAGAGAGGCTCAATAGTTATGTGAATAAGCTTGCAAATAGCAAGAGCTATCAGCTTGTGGGAAGCAGCATAGTATGGAGGCATTCGATCCATCATGTTCTGCGCATGCTGCCAATCGCCAATCTTTAATAAGGCTTCTAACGAACCAAGTTTTTGGTTGTCAGGTGGCTTTTCTACTGTCTCCTCCTCCTCTTCCTTTGCCTTATCTTGCTTATCCATTTTTTCAGAAGTCAATAAATCCACCGTAAGTTTTCGAAGAATGGCCTTAGCTTCCACCATTTCTCGTTTATATTCATCCATCATGCAATTATCAGCTGGAAGAAGATGTACATAGAGATCATTTAAATCAATAAGATTACCTTGTAGGAGCACTGCTGCAACTCTGTATAAAGATGAAGGAGTCTGTCCATTCGGCTCCTGGTAACACTTGAATTTGAACCCAAGTATATGACAAAATGTTTGCGGCTCACACATATTCACACAAGATTCTAATAAAGATATAAAAAAGTTATCACATTCTGGTCTGCATTCAAACACTTCTAAAATGACACCCAAAACTCTATTGGGATCTAGATGAAAGCATCCTATTAAGGATTTGATATTTTGTAAGATTAAATCACCAGTCATATTTCCCGATAAATCTTGCCTCAATTCAACAATCAGCTTAGCATAGCCTTCATTCTCTTCTCTTAACAAGTTGAACTTTTGCTGCGTATAAAAGAGTTTTGTCTTGATTTTCACTGATGTTTGATGGAATTGCCATGATTGTTTGATAAGTCCTAATGATTCCAATGTTTCTGGATCCAGGAGTTCCTTTAGAATCGTGTCTGAAATGAAATACGAAGACGCTGATACCAATTGTGTAAAACAGTCTCTCTTGCTCTTCCCTTCTAAAACGGTTGTCTCAACATCTAACATGCAAAAGACATCAACAAGAATGGAAGGCACATCCTCATGAAATTCGCTGATGTCATTGAAAACATCAGCTGCTTGTTCGGGCTTCAGATTTCCTTGAATGACATGGTGTGATAACTCATAGAGAGCTTGCTGGAAATCTCTGTAAGTGGAACTGCCGTGGCTCTTGTTTTCGCTGAGAAGCCAACATAAGTCCAACAGGTTGCCTCTCCCTGATTTCGCCCAGTTCTTTATCCACTCAACCCGGACCAACACCGATGCTGCCTCCATCTTCCCCGCCTTAGAGACAGAGGCCCAGAAGTGCCTCACCTCAGCTTGGGGTCAACGGGAAGTACCACCCACCAGGAATGCCGGGAACTGCGCCTTCGCTTTTCGAGTTTCAGGCCCCAACAATTTCTAAAGTAAAATAAAATAAATAATGAAAGAGCATATTATACCAAAGATCACTCTATTAAAGTGCTCCAAAGTAGGCATTTTTTTTGAGATATTTACTCAAAAAAATAAAAACATAGACATTTAAATTCTATACTCACCAGAGGTCCAGGGGTTCCCAAAGGTTTGCACGGAGTCAGCTAAGAAGGAATGACACGGAAACAGCCTTCAGTTGTTCTGCAGCCTAGCCATGTTCTAGCCAGGCGCTTCAGTGGCCTCTATGACCAGAGACAGGGTCTTTGCGAGATCGCTCCTCTGAAAGCTGCCTTGGAGAGCAACGAAGGCGACAAAGCTCCCAGGGCTGAGAAGCTCTGCAAACAGAAGGCCCTGGGCCGCTCACCTTGCTCCATTTTATAGCCCAAGAGCTTGGTGGGAGGAGCCAGAGACCCACCAATCGGCCGGCCCCAGGACTGAATCGCCGTCATCACCCATTGGAGGTCAAGTTTAGGGTGGGGACGCTCATGCCCCAGGCTAGGCCCCCCCGCACAGCCGCCCTTCAGGTGGCATTCACCAAAAGCATCTCAAGGAAAGGTACTCCTGAACCTGGCTGCGATGCCTGGTGTCGCCTCTTGTGCGGACTCCTCGGACCCAGGACCTGTGAAGAGTGTTGGGGGGGGGTTATTTTATTTTATGTTATTTTATTATTTCTTTCCTCATTTCTCTTCATTCATTGCAATTGATTCTATTTCTGGGCAATGAATGGTTACAAACATTGGTCCCATTTGTATTTTTTTAATCAGTAGAATTTCTGGATTTTAAGGACTATTTCAGTGCTTATCGTTGCCTGTCACATATCTGTCTGTCCTTTCCATCCGTGGAAAACGGATGCCCTTAAACCTAATGAATTTACTAAAAAAACACAAAACTTAAAAATGACCTTAACCACGTGCTTCATTTGAAAATTGACATATAACTCTATAGAAGCCCTGTTCACTGTCTCTGCTATCCAAGTTGTCAACTGTCCTTGAATACATCTAGCAGTGATGGAGTGTGGTGTGAGGTAGGCCTTTACCTTGGGGGTGGTTTGGGGTGTGTGTGTGTGTGTGTGTGTGTGTGTGTGTGTGTGTGTGTTCCTCTCTTGGTTTTTCAACCTCCAATGTAATTTGTCCTAAGTCAAGAATCCAGGTAACCACACAACGAAAGTCTATGGGAGGCACGCGAGAAATGAGAGAAAGGAATTCAAACATAGCACTACAGAAAGTCCTCAACATACAGGACGAGAGAGCAGGAAAACAAAATAGAAACAGAGGATTCCAAAACACTCAGTAAACCATAACATCGCAAGCACCCTTAACTGGCTATAAGCTCTTCCAGTAAAAACAGATGATAAGATGCAATTGAAAGACAAAACGGAGCCCTGCAGGTGTGGCTCAGTAGGTGAGAGGTCCCATCATGCAATGGAAAGCTGAAGGTTCCATTCGGGGTCACAAGGGAATCCTGGTCAAGGGCACACACATGGTTGCACTTACCAGGTTCTATCCTGGCTCTAGGCAGGGTACTTTTGTGGGAGGCAAGCAACCCATGTTTCTCTCACATCAATGTTTCTCTCGCTGTATCTTTTCTCTCTCTCTCTCTCTCTCTCTCTCTCTCTCTCTCTCTCTCTCTTTCTCCTTCTGCTGAACAAGGCTGCGATGCCTGGTGTTTATTCCCTCAAAGGAGAGCGTGGGGGAGGGGTGCAGGAAGGGAGAGACCGGAGATGCAAAAACACCAAACTAAGCGGGCCTTGTGCGGGACTCGCTGGAGAGCTGCTGCCCACAACCTTCCCAAGGACCCAGCCCAGCCTCCACGCTCCTCCTGGCAGCGGCTCTGGCGCCCATAGGACTGGGCCAACTTGCGGAGTGTGCCCATCCCCGACTCCCGGCTTCCTGCTGCTTTTCCCACCGCATTCCCTGGACTCGGAGGATTCACCCCCTCCTCGAGGCGGCATCATTGAACACCGGGAAGACGCATCAGGTCTTGTTGGGGGCTGGGGGGTATTTTAACTATTTTATTTTATTTCATTTCATTTTATTTTATTTTATGTATTATGCTGTATGAAATGATTTATTAAATTCCGCTGCATATTCTTTTTATCACATACTAATAAAATTCTGCACAATACGTCGTGCTTGGGATTGGGTTTCATTTCTCATCATGTCAGATCATGTTTGGCATCATGGTTGTGCCACAAAGCTCAGGTCCCTGAGAGGAGAGTGGAGTCTGATGTTCCTTGAAATGACTGTAGTTTGGGCTCCACCTCTAGGTCCCTGCCTAATCCCCCCTCTCACAGTCAAAGTCATCCCCAGCCTAAGGGGCACTAAAAACCCGTAGGGATTCACCCTCCAAAGGTGCCCCGCCCTTGTGGTCCTTCGGCAGCCTCAGTGCCCCTCTCAGAATCCCTCTCAGAACCCCTGCCCACCCCACCCCCACCCGAGGAGCCCTCCTTCACCTGGACGACTTCAGAACATGTCCAGAACCCTACCCCTGCGCCCACCATGCCATGAGAATGAGAGCTCTCCACGCCTCTGCATGACGCGACCCTGCTCAGGCAAGTTCATTCGGGCATATGAAGGGCTCTCACGGAAAAAATCTTGGTGGGACATCATTCTATGGCTCTGCAAAGTGGGGCCAGGAGACAGAGTTCTAGACACTTGTGTGAGTGTGTGTGTGTGGTTCGTTACACACCCTGTTTCTCTTTTAGACATCATGGAGCAGGGGGCCTCCAGTCCCTATTGACAAACCAAGGAGTCGGTTGGGTTATCCCTTGTGGACCTCAGGGCCGTCAACTGTCGTGGAGACCAACGTGCTCCCAGGAAGCAGAAATCATGTCCAGTTAGGGGAGAAGACACCGTGACACGGGAAGAGGCAGTTCAGGTGGTGAGCTGAAGCTAGCAAGGAGATCTCACAGTGTGGTTTCCCTTGGCATTCCATCACACAGGTCATCGTCTCTCACGTGGATTCTAATCAAAGCCCCCTCGGGAGCAGCACACTCCCGAGTCCTCTTGAGGGCAGGGCCACGGCTGTCTGGACAACTATGTCTGCCAGGCCCTAAGACAGGCGAGGGCAGCTGCTCTGTCAAAGGACTAATCAATAATTGCGCCTCCCCGAGGGCCCCGCCCACCCCACCCCCACCCCACCACACCCCTAGGCACAGGCGCGTGAACCGGCCTGATCTTAGAAAGAGAGAGAGAGAGATCTCAGTTTGTTGTTCCACTTATTTATGTTTCACTGGTTGATTCTTGTATGTGCCCTGACCGGGGATAGAACCGGCAACCTTGGGGTATTGGGACAATGCTCTAACCAACTGAGCTACTGGGCCAGGGCCGAGCTATGGTACTGGAATACAGCGTTCCAATAGAGGGTGAACACCATCATGGCAGGAGTCTTTCAACGGAAAATTCTCGTGTTAAAGAGTCAAAATCCAGGGCCATGGTTAAGGTCACAAGGACTGCTGTCTGGGTGGTCAAGAAAGGAGGCAGGACAAAGGGGGAGATGGCAAAGACTTGGAGTGACAAAGCAGATAAAAGAGAGACTGCAGGGTAGTCTCTTCGCTGACTCACCACTCCAGGTCTTCCTGGCGGGTCCTCAATGAGTGGCGGCTGGGACTGGGAAGAAATAGGCTACGGAGCCATATGATTGGCCAATGAATTGCTCTCCTTCCATTGGCTCAAGGGTGATGACCAGGCCTAAGAATAGGTGAAACAAATTCTTTTTTTTTAATGTCCCCACGTTGGGTGTGGTCTAGCTCTTTGTTCCTGGTTTCCTACCGGGGTAGATATTTCAAACCAAGATTCTGATTGTGGAGTCCCAAGGCTTCTGGTTGTGAGAAAGTTCCTTCTGGTCTCTCCAAACTGGCTAATTTAGGCAACAGGGGTGACTCTCTTCTCAGTGGTTCTCAACCTTCTGGCCCTTTAAATACAGTTTCTCATGTTGTGACCCAACCATAAAATTATTTGCTACTGTTATGAATCATAATATAAATATCTGATATGCAGGATGGTCTTAGGTGACCCCTGTGAAAGGGTCGTTCGACCGCCAAAGGGGTCGAGAACCATAGATTCTAAATGATTATGAAATTCGTCTAAATGATTGGCTCTTTCCCACCTCTGAAGCTCCATGAGAATGTTATTGTGCCAGGGCCATTCTTCTGTCACACAGAAAAGGCACCCAATGATTCTGAGTATGTGCAGCAGGACTCACCTCATGTGTTTCACATGCTTCAGGCGTGGTTTTCTTTCTTTAAAAATATTTTACATTTATTGTTGGAGAGAGAGAGAGAGAGAGAGAGAGAGAGAGAGAGAGAGAGGCATTTTAGGGCGCATGTCAAAGATTTGGTGATGGAAGGAGACTAGACTTGGGATGGTGAGCACACAATGCAAAATACAGACGATGTACACCTGAAACCTATATAATCGTATTAACCAACCTCACCTCAAAACGTTTAAGTTTAAGAAGAAAGACATTATTAGATCCTTTGCTGGCTCTGCCTACCCAGCCCCAGCTGCATGCCCTCTCCACACTCAATATTTGCCAAATGAAGTGAATTTTATGTTAATTATCCTCCCCTCCTTGACTTTATATTTTCCCCACTGATAAATGTTCCCCTAAGAGATATATTTAGTTTTCCCTGATTTGAATTTTATAATGAAAAGATCCTTCTAAGACTTTTTTTCCTGCTTATTGTTTGTTCTTGGGGTGTAGAAGAGTTAAATTTGTGTGTGCAACCATTTATTTTTTTTCTGCCTTACCGTATAACATGTATAAATATATCACAGTTTATCCATTCTGCTTCTTTGTTTCAGATCCATCATCTCGTCCCACTGAACTGGGTATACTTTGAGAATTACGTTGAAGTAGGATTAGTGACAGAGGGCATGACTGTCTTGTATCTTAAAGGGTATTCCTTCATCATTTAAAAATGTTTTTTTTTCATTGATTTCAGAGAGGAAAGGAGAGGGAGGGAGAGAGAGAGAGAGAGAGAGAGAGAGAGAGAGAGAGAGAGAGAGGAGAAATATCAATGATGAGAGAGAATCATCAATTGGCTGCCTCCTGCATGCCCCATTTTGGGGATGGAGCCCACAACCTAGGCATGTGCCCTAACCAGGAATCAAACCATGACCTCCTGGTTCAAGGATTGATGCTCAACCATTTAGCCACACCGGCTGGGCCTTTCATAATTTTTCATTAATTATGAGGTTTTATGGATTTTTTCAACTATTTTTTTAATGTTCACCCATGGATATGTTTTATTCATTTTTTTGAAGGAGAGAGAGCAGAAGAGAGAGACAGAAACACCGATTTGCTATTCCACTCAATGCATTCATTGGTTGATTCTTATATGTGCCCTGAACAGAGATGGAACCTTCAACCTTGGCGTATGGGGAGATGCTTCAAGCAACTGAGCTACCCAGCCAGCTTTAAAGGTCCCAGGTGAGTGGGTTTGGGGCTGAGGAGTGCCTCCACAACACCTATCACCTGTGTGAGGTCTGTGTCTTCTGATGGCATCCATTCCAATCCTTACTCATCCCCTGTTGATAGGCTCCTCGTCAGATCCCGATGTAGCCCGACCAGAGTTTTCCTCTTATGTGGTTGATGGTATGGATGGTTACCTTGAAGTTCTTTCCCTCAGCACAGCCCAAATCAATGGTTGGAGGTTTCTCAGCTGGGTGCCCCAAGAGCTCCGACATCACCACTTGGGTGTGGACCACCGTGGAGTCATTGGAGCCCAAGAAGGAAGGAGAAGGAAGGAGAAGAGAGGAGAAGGGAAGAGAAGGAAGGAGAAGGAAGAAGCTGGGAAACACAGGTGAGCCCTGAAGCCCAGGTGAAGCAATGTTTCCCTTCCCCGGTGAACCTGGTCATCGAGAACCCACCTCAGCCAATAAAAAATGAAAAAGAAGCTTTGAGTGCACGCAGCTTTTCGCTTCTCCCTCCTGGCTTGCATGGCTGAGGAACTGGCCCCGGAGACGAGACGTGGTGTCAGGGTTGGTGAGTTCCCTTCCTTGCCAGTTGGCTTCTTTTGACTTAAAAAACCCTTTTCTTTATATTTTTGAAGTTCTCCAGTTTCCTTCCTCCCTTCTTTCCTTCCTTCCTTCCTTCCTTCCTTCCTTCCTTCCTTCCTTCCTTCCTTCCTTCCTCCCTTCCTCCCTCCCTCCCTCTCTTCCTTTCTCTCTCTCTCTCTCTCTCTCTCTCTCTCTCTCTCTCTCTCTCTCCCTCTTCCCCTCTCCCCCTCCCTCTCTTCCCCTTCCTCCTTCCTCTCTCCCCCTCCCTCCCTCCCTCTCTCCCTCCTTTTCTTTCTTCTTTCCTTCTTTCCTCCCTCTCTCCCTTCCTCCCTCCTTTCCTTCCTTTCTTCCTTCCTCCCTCCCTCCATACCTTCCTTCCTTTTTTTCATGTGTGCTGTTTCTCTTAACCAGAAACTCATCTTTGTGGCCTTAGCTGGCCACCACCTCCTCTTTGGTGTGGGAACAGTTCAAGAGAGCTGGGATGTTTTCAATGGTCAGGTTTGGCATTCCATGTCTCCGGAGATGCTCACTCAGGCTCAAAGTCACTGGCTCTTGAGTTTGGCTGTTCCTTGAAGTTTCCTGGGGGAATTCTAACAAAACAGAAACAGACTCAAAGACACAGAGTGCAGACTTCTGGTCACCAGAGGGGAGAGGGTCCAGGGAGCTGGGCAAAAAGGTGAAAGGATTAAGAAGCACAAATTGGTGGTTACAAAATAGTCACGGGATGTAAAGTACAGCACAGGGAATGTAGCCAATGATATTGCAACAACTATGGATGGTGGGTAGTAGACCTACTCAGGGATGACTTTGTAAGTTATATAAATGTCTACTCACCATGCTTTACACCGGAAACTAATATAATATTGGGTGTCAATTGTAATAAAAACACACACAAAAGAACCACAATGTTGTCTGAGTCCAACTTCTAAAGTTTCTAGCTTAACAGGTCTGGTATTTCTGGGCATTGGGCCTCTCAAAAAAAAATTAATAATCCCAAAACAGCCCAATTTAAACCACCAGGTTAGTAAGAGCATTCAGTCAGTGTTTATGCGGCCTACGGGAACATTTCACAAACTGGGAGCTTTCAAATCCACCCCTGAGGCTAGGCTTGGAGGCAATGACGTTCGGGGGCTCATGGAGTGAGAACTAGGAAACTGTTCACCCTTCACAATCCTTGCCTTTTACAGCAGGGTTTCCAGGTAGGCAGGAGCTTTGGTGAAAGGCAATGACCTCCCGCCATCCTCAGGAAGCCGGCTTGAAGCTCCTTGCAGGGTTATCGGAGGCATTTGGGAGAAATAGTTCATGCTCATGTTTGTGAAATGAGCCAGGTTTGCTTTTGCTGGTGTGGCTTAAATGACTTCATCTGCTCAGAATTCTCCAGTCTGGTCTCCATTTTACATTCTTTTTATTTGCTTGTTTTTCTTTTTTAATTGAGTTTATGGGGTGATGTTGGTTAATAAAATCGTACAGGTTTCAGGTGGACAATTCTACAACACATCCTCTGTAGGTTGTATTGTGTGTTCACCACCCCAAGTCGAGTCTCCTTCCATCGCCATTTATCCTCCTTTACCCTCTGCTACCTGCCCCCCCACCTCCCCTTTCCCTCTGGCAGTCACCATACTGTTGTCTGTGTCATGACTCTTGGTTCTTTTTCCCTTTGTTCAATGCCTTCAACTTTCACCTAGCCCCCAACACCCTCCTCTCTGACAGCTGTCAGTCTGTTCTGTGTATCCATGAGTCTTGTCTCCACTTTGTTTGTTTGAACAGGTTGTTGTTTTTTAGTCCTCACCTGAGGATATTTTTCCCCATTGGTTTTTAGAGAGAGTGGAAGGGAGGTAGGAGGGAGTGGTAGCAGGGGAGAGAAGAGAGAGACATTAATGTAGGAGACATATCTATTGGTTGCCTCCTGCATGCACCCAAACTGTGGGCCTGGGAGGTGCCCTTGGCCAGGAATCAAATCCACCACCTTTTGGTGTACAGGACCATGCTCCAACCAACTGAGCCACCCAGCCGAGGCTATAAGAATGCTGCCTTTTAACAAAACTGATATCCCATTTTTATCTTTTAAAAAATACATCTTTATTGATTGCAGAGAGGAAGGGAGAGAGAAAGACAGAAACATCAGTGATGAGAGAGAATCATTGATCGGCTGCCTCTTGCACGTCCCCCCTGGGGATCAAGCCCACAACTCAGGCACGTGCCCTTGACCAGAATCGAACCTGGGACCCTTCAATCCACAGACTGACGCTCTATCCACTCGAGCCAAACCAGCTAGGGCCCACTTTTATCTCTAACTCAGATGTGTACCAAAGTCAATTGCCGAGGTCATTGCCCCAGAAAGAAAGCCTTGAGACCTCCTTGTTTAATAGACTATCAAAAAGCACCTCCTATTAGGCTACAAGCGCTGTTTTTGTCTTGTCTTTGTTTTTTACTGTGTCCACTTCGAAAGAATGGGTGCCCCTGTGGAATGATTCTCTGATTCCCTCTTGGTTTTCTAGACCCCATCTTCTTTGATCCTCGAGATTCTTGCTAGAGACACAAGATGGCAGAATCCGATTCTTCTGACTCTGACCTGCTGTGGTATTTAGAGAAGCTCAGCAGAAAGAAATGTCACAGTCTGAGGAACCAGCTGGGACAAGAATGCATGGAGATTGGACTCCCACCCATCCCCAGGCTCGAGCTAAGCGAAGAAAATCCACACCTGGCCAACCAGTTGACAACGTTTTACGAGGCCCAGCACCTCTGGAATTTAATGTACAACATCTTCCAGAAGATCCCTCGGAAAGACCTCTGTGAGAAGATCAACGCTAGGAGGAACCGTGAGTCGTGGGTGGGGGAGGGAGGGGCAGTGTTTAGAAAGACTGGTCATTTTGATAGAGTGACGTCTCCATCCCTCCAAAGAGGACCAGTGATGGCTTGGGTGTGGGTCTTGTCCCGCCTCATGACTTTCTGCTTCTACCCATATTTTCTTCCCTCATGCCGACTGACTTAATGAAGGGAGCTGACTGAAGGGTTAGACCTACCCAAAGAAAGTGCTGTCTGTAGACCGGCTGGTGTGGATCAGTGGTTGAGCATCAACCACTGCATCACAAGGTCAATAGTTTAATTCCTGGCCATGGCAGATGCCCAGGTGTGGGCTTGATCCCCGGCAGGGGGCATAGAGGAAGCAGCCAATTGATGTTGATGCTTCTCTCTCATTGATGTTTCTATCTCTCTCCTTCTCCCTTACTCTGCCTCTAAAATTTAAAAAAACAACTCCCCCCTCCTTTACAGTGCTGTCTGTACTTAGAGGAGATTGCAAGCATGATGCTTTGGGATACAACTGTAAGATTTGGCCAAAGAAATCTGTGGGGCTGTGTGCCAAGATTATGGAGAATTTACATATTAGGTACTCTGCTAAGCATATCATGTTCATGGGCTGCCTCAGTCATTACCAAACATCTTTTAGTGGATGTAATTGTTTACCCCAGTGGGAAGAAATGAGTGTATGAGAGGATAAGAGAAATTACCAAGATCATGGATCTAGTTCAAAGTGCCCCAGAGCTGAGACTCTAAGCCAAACATAGTTGACTCTAAATGCCGGGGTCTTTTCCCTTATCTTTTCCCATTCCTTATATGTTCTCCATCCATCTGGAAAGACTCAAAATATTTAGAGGGAACATTGGGTGCCTCATGGCTGCCAAGGAGTCACCATGTCTAGACCAAACATGTCTTCAGGTTGACTACCATCCCTTGATCCCCTCCAGACAGTTACAATTCATCTTATGGAAGAAATATTTCAGATCCTCTCTGGTCTTAGCCCCAAATAAGTTATTGGGCATCCCCTACTAAATTGTTGCTGATTTTTTTATCATTATAATGTGGTCCCCGGGTTTACCACACCTTCTGATGTGAGACGTAAAATCGGAGATCGGTAATGTTCATTGCATCTTTCAACACTTAATTGTGGACAAAATCTCACAAATGAAAGAGTGGATTGTAATTCAAGCAAAATCGTTTTATGTGCGGGGTTTGGGTTTAGCACTGCGGACCTACTATCCACCCCTATATTCATTGCAGTGTTTCCAATTCGTGTTTTGGATTTCTTTGGACAAATGGCCAGATGTGAGATGACTGGGTCATAAAGTAGTTCAATTAATACTTTTTTTTCTATAGTAGCTGCACTAATTAGCATCCCATCCACACTGCTTGAGGGTTCCAATTTGTCCACATACTCACCAATGTGTGCTTGTGGATTTATTGATGATAGCCATCCTGACTGGTATGAGGTGATATTGATGTGCATCTTGTGGTTTTGATGTGCATTTCTCTGATAAGTGACACTGAACATCTTTTCCTGTGTCTGTTGGACATCTGTATGGACATACTGCTCTTCAGTCACTCCTTATAGTATCATAGAAATTGCTTCCATATCTTCTGGCATGAACACTTCTGGAGAAATCATAGAAAAACATGTTTTGGGTTGTTTTCCTTTTTCATAACATTGCCTTCCTGAAGGAATCTGAATCTGAATCTTCACATTTTCTTCTTTTTCTTTTTCTTTTTTTATTTGTTAATCCTCGCCCAAGGATAGTTTTCTCTTGATTTTTAGAGAGTGGAAGGGAGGAGGAGACACAGAGAGAGAAACATTGATGTGAGAGAGACACATGGATTGGTTGGTGGCCAGGGATTGAGCTGGCAACCGAGGCACGTGCTCTTGATCAGAACTGAACCTGGGATCCTTCAATCTGCGGGCCGATGCTCTATCCACTGAGCCCTACACCAGCGTGGGCTGTCCCACTTTTCTCTTTATTTGTTCCTGATAGTGAAGATCTTGTCATTTTGTTTGTGATGAATGCTAGGAAGGAGAGATACTGGGTGAAATGGGTGTTTTTGTGTGTTCATGTGTGTGTGTGTATCTTGAACTTTCATCTCTGCTCTGCATTTCTCTGCCCGGTACTCACTGACTTAGGGAACAAAGAAGCACACAAGATGCTCATCAAGAAAAATCTCCAGGAGGAAAGATGCCTTCATAACCTTATTCATGACATATTCTGTCAGGACATGATCCTAGAACTTGCCAAAAAATTTGATTTTGTCTTTCATCATGTGAGTCCGGAGGCTGCCAAGGCCCTGAATGTGTTTCTGATAGGATAGGAAGCATCTGGAAAAACGATGGTTCTAAGAGGAGCGCTGTTTGAGTGGGCCAATGGCAACATCTGGGCAGATATGTTCTCTTCCGTGATTCACCTTTCTTCTCACGACATCAATCAGATGACCTCTGGCAGCTTGGTGCCGCTGATCTCCAAGGACTGGCCCTCGGGCCAGGCTCCCGTCGCTGACATCCTCTCCGAGCCCCAGAAGATCCTGTTTATCCTTGAGGACTTGGACGATGTGGAACTCTCGTTCCGCATAAGCCCGCAGGCTCTGTGCACCAACAGCAGGCAGCAGGTGTCCATGCCCATCCTCATGGCCAGTTTGCTGACCAGAAAGCTGGCCCCGGGCTGTCGCTTCCTCATCACATCCAGGCCCCAAGGCCAGGCAGTCACCTGGACGATCATGAAGAAGACAGACATGCTCATGACCCTGTCATTCTCCCATGAAAAGAGGCACAAGTATTTCACCTTATTCTTTAAGGATGGTCAGAGCGCCGAGTCGGCCTTCCAGCTGGTACAGAGGAATGAGCTCTTCTTGCACCTGTGCCAAGCCCCCATCCTCTGCTGGGTCACTTGTGTCGCCCTGCTGCGGCAAATGAACCAGGGGGCTGATTTGAAACGCTCGTGCCAAACGCTCACCGACATCTACACTAATTTTCTGGCGGACACACTGACTGCCCAGGCTGCCCACCAGCAGCCCATAGTCCCCCTGCAAAGTCTCTGCTCACTGGCGCTGGAAGGGTTGCTCCATAACACGTTGCACTTCACCGAGGAGGACCTCAGGAGCGTGGGGTTCACCCAGGCGGATGTCTCTACGTTGCAGACCCTGGAGATTCTCTGGCCCAGCAGCCACCTGAAAGGCCATTACAGGTTCATACACTCAAAAGTCCAGGAGTTCTGTGCAGCCGTTGCGTTCATCCTGCCACTGGCCGAGCACGGGATCCCTTCGGCCTGGGGGAGGTGTAAAGGGAAGCGGGAATGATACGATGATTTCAGTCCCGTCATTCCTTCCATGTTCGATCTTAACAAGAAGAGGAGGAAAACTTTCGAGAAGGCCCTCGGCTGCCATCTCCTGACAGACTACATCAGCCAGTACCTCCTCATGGAAAGGAGGTGTTTTGGTGATAATTTGAAAGCCATTGGGCACCACACACTTTGTTTCATGGTCTCTTTGAGAACCAGGAGGAAGAATATATGAAATGGATCTTGGACTCCTTTTCAGAAGCGAATATTTATGTTAGAGACCACCAGGATCTGATGGTTTCATCCTACTGTCTGGGGGTACTGCCAGCATCTACAGAAACTTAAGCTGAGTATTCAAAACATCTTTGAAAAGAGGTCTAATGAGCAATCAACTCCTAGGTGAGTCTTAAAATTTGTTCCTTTTATTGTTAGTGTTGATACAATTACAGAGGTCCCCATTTCCTCCCTGTGCCCCCCTACCCAACCTTGGACCCCCCTCTTCCCTCTGGCCATCACCACACTGTTGTTTGTCTATGGGTGATGCCTATAGGGCAGTGGTCAGCAAATGGCGGCTCGTGAGCCACATGCGACTCTTTGGCTCCTTTGAGTGTGGCTCTTCCACAAAATACCAACTTCTGCTCATGGGTCACAAAGTTTCAATCGCACTGTACGTGCACATTCATACGTGGTTTTTTGTGGAAGAGCCACATTCAAGCGGCCAAAGAGCCCCATGTGACTCGCAAGCCGCAGTTTGCCGACCACTGCTGTAGGGTCTTTGGTTAATCCCTTCAACTTCTTTCATTTTGTTATTTCCTGTATTTCTAAGACCTGCCCATAACTCTAGTGCTTGCTGACCATCCTGGGGCTGAAAATAAAGGAAATACAGTCATCTCTAACGACTGGTGACTTTTTACAATCTCTTGGCTGCAGTTTACATGAGGGTTTCTGGGTTGAACATCAGCCTCATTGACATCTGGAGCCATCAATTGTTTGCTGTCCTGTGACTTGTAAGCAGTTACTTTTTAAAAATATATTTTACTGATTTTAGAGAGGAAGGGAGAGAGAAAGATAGAAACATCAATGACGAGAGAGAATCATTGATTGGCTGCCTCCTGCAGGCCCCCCACTGAGGATCGAGCCCAGAACTCAGGCATGTGCCTTTGGCCGGAATCCAACCTGGGACACTTCAGTCTGCAGGTCGATGCTCTATCCATTGAGCCAAACCAGCCAGGGCAATGTAAGCAGTTTCATAGTATCTCTGACTTTTACCCACGAGACACCAGTAGACTGGCTCCCCTAGTTGTGACCATTTCAATAAAAAGGCTTTGGACATTACCAAATATCCCAAATCACCCACTGGCTTAACCTCAGTTGTTCTGGCCTACTGTGTGGATTAACTGAAATAATCCAGGTAAATTTCTTCAGGATGTTCCTCATAGCATAGACTGAAAAATGTACCATCAATACCAGTGTGATCATTGATATAGGTACTGGGATAAGGACGTGGACCTTTGAGGTTGGGGCATTATTCTGCTTAGTATAGATAGTTAGGGGGAAAGTAATACTTGGCCAAAAACTTGAACTAAGTCAGGTTTAAAATGTCCATGCCCAAACCGGTTTTGCTTGGTGGATACAGTGTCGGCCCTCGGACTGAAGGGTCCCAGGTTCGATTCCGGTAAAGGGCATAAACCTACCTCTGTTGTGGGCACATCCACAGTAGGGGGTTTGCAGGAGGCATCTGGTCCATGTTTCTCTCACATCGATGCTTCTAACTCTCAATCCCTCTCCCTCTCTCTCTGTAAAAAATCAATACACAAATATAAAATTTCCAGAAATAAAAGCACAGTTAAGAAGATTTCATTTGGAAGGGGGGTGGGGTGGTCAGGGAATCAGCTTGGTTAGACATTTAAAAATAAACCAAAGTAAAAATCCAAATGTTAGAAATTCAGGCAAAACTACACTTAGATGCAAAATCATGCTTTTAATCTGTTTGTCTGTACTTTGAAAAAAAAAAGAAAGGGAAAGCTCTCCCTGCCAGGTCAAGTTTTTTATTTTTTTTTTGGGGGGGAGGGCAGTAGGCTTTATTCTTTTGGCAGATCCTCTCAGTCATTATAGATATTGCTGCACAGTTAATAAAAAATATATGCTTCTCTGTAAAGCATTAAAGAAAGATCCAAAGATGAGATGGCTGAGGTCTCAGCTCAAGTATCTCCAAATACAATGTTGCCCATTCCCTGATCTTTCCATGTGTTATTTCTTGGTTGTTTTCCAGATCAATGCCATCCTCTGTTTGTGAGCCTCTGTGGTGCAAGCTTTTTTGTAGGGTTGGATTTGTTCAGAGCCCCATCCTGGGATCGACATGTTCCACTGCCTCTATAGGTGCAGCTGGACGTCCTTCACCTCCAGGGTGCTGGACTTGCGATGCCGAGCAAGCTGGCAGGCTGCTGTCACTACACTCTCGATAAAATCATCAGCAGTCTGCAGCAGCAACTCCTGTGCATCTTCATCCAATTGCTCATTAGGGTCCACTTTTCTTACTAAGTCTTGTAATTTCTTCTTGGTCAACACCTGGTTGTTTTCAGGGCGGAGACGCCCTCCAGACACAGGTGTGCCTTGTACCTTTACCACTGTAGTGCTATTGGCCATGGAGCCTTGTGGAGGGGTGTTGGCTGGTTCCGGGTGCCCATGACCAGCAAAAAATGCCTGGTCTGTAGCCATATTCTCTGGGAACGTCTCCAATGGGACTGGAACAAACCCGGCCTGAAGTCAGCTCCTGATGGAGAGCGATGGAAGGTAAGGACTCAGTAACAGGTTCACAGTTCTGGGGGGAAGAGAGGAGAGAATGAGATGGGATTCACCTGCTGATCCACCCAATAATAAAAACCCCTCACTTGTCCCATATTGAATAACCTGGAAGTTAACACATAGTATTTCTCTTTTAAGAATATTTCATTTTGTTGATTTTAGAGAGAGACGAATGAAGAGGAGAGAGAGGGGGGGAGAGAGACAGAGAGAGACAGAGAGAGACAGAGAGAGACAGAGAGAGACAGAGAGAGACAGAGAGAGACAGAGAGAGAGAGAGAGAGAGAGAGAGAAAGAAAGAAAGACAGACAGACAGACAGACAGAAAGAAAGATCAATTAGTTGACACCTGCTGGCCCTCCAATGGGGACTGAGCCTGAAAGCTAGGCATGTGCCTGACCAAGAAACAATCCAGTGATCTGTTGGTTCTTTGATCGACACTCAACAACTGAGCCACACTGGCCGAGCTCCAAAATCTATTTCAACAATAACATCAGCGTTTATTGCTTCTCCTCAAGACAACTCAGTTGGTTAGTGTGTCTATCTCCTAGGTCAAGTTTGCAGGTTCCGTGCCCTGTCAGGGCACAGACAGGAGTCAACCAATAAATGCAATGCTAAGTGCAACAAGAAGTCTCTCTCTCTCTCTCTCTCTCTCTCTCTCTCTCTCTCTCAAAAATCATCAATTAAAAATATAAGATACAATATTTCCATTGGTAAATTACAAGCAAAATTTGGTCATGATTCTATACGAAAATACAGAAAGCAAATATTTACAACCTGGCATTGCACGGGATTCAATATGCTGAGTGAGAGAGGCCCGTCAGACAGACAAGTTATCCCAAGATTTCCCTTCTATGTGGAATCTGCAGAACAAAGTGAATGACCAAACACACTCCTAGGTACCAAGAAGGGACTGATAGTCGTCGAGACCGGGCCTGGGGAGGAGGCGGGGGGGGGGAATGGAGCAGGCACTGCAATGCCCCCGAAGATGCACCCCCATCACACTTCCTAAATTAAAAATTAATCTGGTCAAAATGCCAACATTGGCCTAGTCTGAAATGCGCTCCTTTAAAATAGAAACCACGCCCTGTGTGTGAAGGGGGGCCAGGGGAACCCCTGGTTTCCACAGGATCTCAGAAAAGGTGCACAGGGCACAAACCCAGGACTTCTGAGTCCAACCTCCATGCATCCATCTGTGCATTTGTCCGCCGAACCATTCATCCACCCACCCACCAATCTGTCCACCCCTCCATCCATGCATCGGTAATCACTCACTTCCAAACCCCAGGCCTCGGACGCCCTCGCCCTACACACTGCCTGGCAGTCCAGACTGGGGAACTCAGTGCCAGGCGCTGAAACCCCCTGTTTATATACCCGCTCGAGGCATCACTTCCTCTTCCCTCCCCGCCCTGTGATTGGTTAGAGACCAGGGTTGATCCATTTTTCATAATCCACTGGGACAAGGTTTCCGGGAGAAAAACTCTTACGGCCGCGTGGGGCGTGTTGGCCTATGAGCTGCTTAACACGGGTATGAAGCGTTTGAAGGACCCAGACACGCAGCCAGGGCCCTGGACGTGTGGCTCAGTGATACCAGTGCATGCCTGGGTGCTGAGGGATCACGGAGGTTCACGGGTTCGATTCCCTATTTGGGCACATGCCCTGGTTTTGGGTTCAAGCTCAATAGGTTCAATGTTTCTCTCCCGCCCCACCCCGCCCCCTTACTTTCTGTTCCTAGAAGTAATTTAAATAGAAAATAATTTATTTTTTTAAAAATAAAAAAGCCCGCCCTTACCTGCTGGGCTCAGTGGACAGAGCATCAGCCTGAGGCCTGAAGAGTCCCAGGTTCGATTCTGGTCAAGGGCAGGTACCTTAGTTGCGGGCACATGTACCTTGGGAGCCGGTGTGCAGGAGGCAGCTGATCGATGTTTCTCTCTCAAGATGTCTTTAGTTCTCTGTCCCTCTCCCTTCCTCTCTGTAAAAAAATCAATAAAATATATTTAACATAAATAAATAAATCAAAAAGCCCAGCCTGTTCTGCAGGCGATGGATACCCGGTTGCAGTCCTGTAGGATTCCGCTTGGCAGGAGCTCGCTGCCATCTCTCTTCCTCAGTCACGCCGTGGGGTGACCTTCAGCTGTGAGAGCCATGGGAAGCCGTGAGTTCTGAGCCCTCGGAAGTGGCTGGACCTGGAGGGTGAGGGGGGTCCAGCAGTGGGACTGAGATGGATTCAGGGACCAGGCGAGGGCGGCCCAGGCTGCTCCCACCACTCGCCCTTCAGGTGGGGTGGGGCCTGGCCTTGCCCCTGTTCCAGGCCAAGGGCCGGATACGGGAGGGGGTGCAGAGGCGGAGGAACTACACAGCCCCTGGCCAGGCCCCAAGGAGCTGGGACAGAAGGACCACCCCCCACCCCAGCCAGGCCCGCAAAGACCTCTGGGAGCACCAGCAGGGCCCCTGTTACAGCCCAGTCTCCAGAACCACAGCCACAGCGGGCCTGGTGCTGAGCAGGCCCTTTCCCTGCCCCTGAGAGGGACGTGGGGTGACCTGATCCTGGGGCCCAGCAGGTATGCGTATCTCCCGCGGGTGGAAATGGGGGAGCCTTCACCTCCATCGCCTCTCACCGGGTCCCCGTTCTAGACTCAATAGCAGAATGGCTGTCCAGGAGCTGGGTGGGTTCCCAGAAACCCCTCTCCTCCCCCCCCCCCCGCAACCGCGAGGGTGGCACCCCCACAGAACCCGGAATGGGGCTGGCACCTCACAGTGACTTTATTTCTGGGAAGATGCTGGTGAATTGTTTCCAGGCTGTTCTCAGAACAGGCATCTCCGTCCCGCTCCTGCCTTCCTGTGTCACAGAGCACGGAGCCCGCTGCCAGGCCCCTCTTCTGCTTTCAGCTGCCCTTCTGTTCAAGGAGCCCACCCGTGCTCCTCTCCTGGGCCCCTGGACCGCCTCGCTGCCTCGCATCCCCCGTAAGGTGTGTGCCAGAGAGAGAGGGGGCAGGGGACTATTTAGAGGCCCCTTTCAGGGGATGGGCGTGAGGAGGGGTGGACAGAGGGAAGATCTGGGTGCCTCCACTTCTCATTGCCCTTTGCGAACTGGGACAAAATTCAAAAGAAAAACACATGCTACTTTGAACTCAGGAATAAGGTCAAGTCCACTCGGAACAGAAACTCCCCCAGCCCCAACCATGGGCAGCTCCGCCCGGGAACTGGCCCCGGCCCCTGCCTCCCGGGAAAGCGGGGTTTGGGGCAGAAACAGCTGGGAAGGACCCGAGGACATTTGGGTACAGGTCGTCTTAGACCAGGGAGGAGCCAGGCGGAGGAGCGGAGGCTCCTGGTGGCCAGGCTGGGCTGGAAGAGGCAGCAGGCAGCACCATGGGAGGCGGCTACCCCAGAGGCCAGGGCAGAAAGGGCTCCCCACCCTCAGGAACAATCATGGCTCCTGAGATGTCTGTGGAATGAGTTGGTGTTTCTTGGCAGTGTGAGGAAGGCCAGCTGTGGCCAGCCCACTGCTGCCATGTGGAGCTCTTCCTCTAGGCCCCCATCCTCCTCCTATCTGTCAGTCACCCCACAGACACCCCTGAGAACCCAGTGTGTGTGCCAGGCTCTGACTCTGGGGAACTCTGAGTCATGTAGTGTAGACAGCGCCACTGAACAGACTCTGGAGTGAGGAGGGGAGGCACTGTAGTGAGTGCTGACGCCTGTAGCTGAGCTGTCCTGGAAACAGGCAGCACAGACCCAGCTGCCTCCACCGGGTATCATGGAATTTGTCTGCAGTGCAACATCACACCAAACAGATGCGTATGGGGCCATGAGATAAGTGCACAGGACACCCAGACGTGCCCAATGAGTCCTGATCTGGGCTTCTGCTGGTGTTTCCTGGAAGGGAGAAGCAGTTTTTCACAAGGGCAGAGCAGGCATGCCCAGGGCACCCTACTTGGGTTCAAATCCAAGCTCAGGACTCATTCCCTGTGTGACCTCGGGACAGTCCCCCTCCCTTCCCAGCCCCAGGCCTGTTCCTTTTCTATGAGCAGGTGTGATGGTTAGTACCCACCTCAGGCACCTGTCCTGGACAGTGGTGTTGACAGTGGAGATTTTACAAGGGAAGCTCTGTCCTGGTTCTTAGACATTTTTGTTTTTGCCTTTTCATTTTTATTTTATTTTATTTTAACTTTTTTGTTGTTGTTGTTCTTGTTGGTGCTAAAGCTCACTGGAGGATATATTTTCCATTGATATTTTAGTGGGAGTGGAAAGGAGGCAAAGAGACAGAGAGAAACATCTATTGAAAGAGACACAGTGATTGGTTGCTTCCTCCAAGCTCGGGATCAGGGTCTAGGATCCTGTCCCCAACCAGTACCCGTGCTTTTCAGAAGACGAAGAGGGCTCCTCTGGGAAGAAAGGTGGCTTTTCTTTCTTCCCAATTGCATATGCCTCTGCCTCTATAGTCGGTATTGCGTATGTGCCGGTGCTGGTGAGCTTTGCACCTTACATGGTAGGATCTGTCACTTCCATCATGAATCTTCTGGGGAATCCCGTGCTCTTTTTAATCTTAGGATGAGATTCGAAGTTTTTGTCCCCATTGGTTGGGCAATTCTTAATATAATGGCCAGGTTTACCAAAGAGGAAACAGGTGTAAGATGGAGGTGGTGGACCTAGAGGCTTCTTCATGTAATTGATGGGGTCGTATGCACGGCCAGACTGCCACATCATGGCTTTAATTTTATCTTCTTCAGAAGCATTGGCTTCAGCCAGATTGGCAGTCTTTGTAAGCTGGGCCAGACATAGGTGCAGAAGAGTCGTCAGTGACTTTTGAAGTTCCCATCGCTGGTTCAGTTCGACATATAATGTCCGTCTGGCTTGTAGATTTCACACCTGCAATAGGAATTCCTCTAACAAGGACAGACATATTCTTAGGAATCAGAGCATTATCCTCAGTGTACTCTTCCGAGGTCTGCGCGTTGCTGATCTGCAGGTCGCACTTGGCAGCTTTCAGCTTCTCTCTGCCCAGAATCTGCGTCTTTAGGTCTCGGAGGGAGATGTGCCGCCCATCAAAGGTGACGATGGCATAGTTGAGTGTGGAAGCAAATTTATAATGCACACAGGACATGGTGCCAAAGGACTCCTCAGTTTGGGCGAGGAGACGTGGACACGCTCAGTACACGTACGCTTATGAACTGAAGAGCAGAATATGGGCATACACAGAACACTCGCAAGACACCGAAGGACCGAAGGCCTTGGTTTGAACACCCCCTCCCCACAGCAGGGGCGTGAGAACCGCAATCCAGTCCCCGACCGCGGAATCACTTCCTGTGTAGGAGGGTGGCCAGGGCGGGAGGGCCCAGGGCTCCGCCAACGGGCACCGCGTCACCTTGGCCGGGTCCCCATCGCTCAACCTCAGGGCCAGCAGGCAGTGCAGTCAACATCGGTGAGTCAAAACATTACAAGTCCCAGTGTCCCAGTGAGGTCCCGGGTCCTTAGTACCGCCGCACCTCCAGGGGGCTCTCTGTGGTTTGGGGGGACCCGGGCCCCGAGAGAAGACCAGAGTCAGTGAAGAAGAAATGACACGCAGACGGCGGTCAGTTGATCAGCAGCCTAGCCAGGTTCTAGCCAGGTGCTTCAGCGGCTTTTATGTCCCCGGACCAGGTCTTGGCCAGACGTCTCCCCTGAAAGCTCCCTTGGAGAAGGAGGTCGGGGACGGCGACCAAGACAACAAGCCTAGGGCTGAGAAGCTCCGCACCCAGGACCCTGCTTTCTTTTATAGCGCCAGAGCATGGTGGGAGGAGCCAAATCAGCTGCTCGACCAATCAGCAGCCCTCTGGACTGTGAAGTCACAAGTTGGGTGCACATGCCCCCAAGCTAGGTCCCGCGAAAGTACGGAAAGGAAAGGTCCTGCTGAACCTGGTATTCATTCCTCGAAGGGAATGGGCAGGGCGAGGGTGGAGGGTGTGGGGTGGGGGGTGGGGGGGCGGAAGCGGGTAGACCCGAGCCGCAAACACACAGCATGAAGCTGGCCTTGGAGGTCATGGGAGGCAGAGGCTGAAGTTGATGTGAATAAAATGTGTATGGTTTTGTATATTAGCGTGCCCCCTGCTGGCCCTTCCCCACACAGGTCAAGTCCAGGCACCAGCCTCTGGCTGCAGGAGAGTTGCTTGCATTGGCGTTTTTCATCCAGCAGTGGGCGGGGACGGTCCCGCCCTGGCTCACCCCGCCCCTCCCCCTTCCCCTGCTCCATGCTCCCTCTCTGGATGGATGGGTTTTGGTTAGGGTTAGGGGTTAGGGTTAGGGTTAGGGGTTAGGGTTAGGGTTAGGGTTAGGGTTAGGGTTAGGGTTAGGGTTAGGGTGAGGGTTAGGGTGAGGGTGAGGGT
>NW_005872778.1:46109-54248 GCF_000147115.1 Myotis lucifugus | reverse complement strand
ACTAGGGTCAGTTAAGGTAAAGATTGACCTTTGTCAGGGAAAATACTGACCTAGGATATGACTACCCACCATACACTGCTTTTTAATGTAAAAAGTTTTCATTTCAGACCATCCTTTGTGCTTAATTTAGGTCTCTTGAGTTTGCAAGACTGCCACACAGGCCTTCCCTGAGCTAGTCAGGTTAGCATGTAGTCCCTTTTCATCCACAAGGTTCTCAGATCAGACTGCTAGCGGAAATATAAACAGAAAAAATTAGAAGAGAGTGTTAAGAAAGCTGTACAGTGTTAATGTAAAAAAAAACATTGAAACCTGTAAAGAATTTTTGTGAGTTTATTTGAGCCAACTGTCGACATATGCTGGGAAGCAGAACCTCAACGAATTGAGATAATGCTCCGGAGAATGGCGGGTTACGTCTGTATTTATACATTGCAGTCAAAGGAAAGGGACGTAGGTGGGTTACATGAAATCCATTGGTGATAGACTAGAGAGGCAGGAGAAAGCAAAGTAGGGAAACCCCTGGGATTGGATAAAAAGTAAAATGATAGACACATACTTAGGTGGGTGCAGGAACAGTGAACATAACAATAAAGGAATTTGTGGTATCTGTCCTGGCGCCCAGCACATTAGGCTGTGCTCCAAGGGGTCCAGAAAAAGGGAGGTTACAAGTTACCCAGACATTTCAAGTGTATGTTATCATAGATGCAAAAAGACAGAGAGG
The DNA here is from genome assembly GCF_000147115.1 of Myotis lucifugus. Classification (NCBI taxonomy): domain Eukaryota; kingdom Metazoa; phylum Chordata; class Mammalia; order Chiroptera; family Vespertilionidae; genus Myotis; species Myotis lucifugus. The sequence goes on along the minus strand of NW_005872778.1, from coordinate 53,530 downwards.
CTCAGTTAAGGTAAAGGTTGACCTTGTCAGTGAAAATACCAGTCTAGGATGTAACTACCCACCATCACTGCTTTTAGTTAAAGTTTAATTTCAGACAATCCTTTGTGGTGACTTCAGGTCTCTGAGTTTGCAAGGCCGCCATGCAGGCCTTCCCTGAGCTGGGCAGGTCAGCATGTGGCCCCTTTCGTCCACACAGCGCTTTAGGAATGCAATTGGGTCCCTAAGACCTGCCATCAGAAAGGCTCAGAATCCGCCCTGACCTTGTGGCTCAGGGGTTGAGTGTTGACCTATGAACCAGGAAGTCACGGTTGGATCCCAGTTGGGGCACAAGCCCAGATTGTGTGCTTGATCCCTAGTGTGGGGCACGCAGAAGGCAGCCAGTCCACGAGTCTCTCATCATTGATCTATCTTTCTCTCCCTCTCCCTTTCTCTCTGAAATCAATAAAATATATTTAAGAAGAAAGAAAGGAAGAAAAAAGAAAGATTCATAATCGAGTTTTAAATAACATTCAAGCCTTCACCAAATGTCTCCAAGAGAAAACTAAAATTTTGATCCAGGGAGGGGAAAAATTACACTGCAGGCGCAGCTGGTTCCGCGGCCAGAGGTTTTGAAGGAAAAGCTAGGCGTAGACCAGCTCAGATTTTATCTTTTATTGACCTTAATCTTCAAAGAATTGAGCTGCTTTCTTTATCTGGGCGCCAGGCCCGGGGAATGTGGTCCAGCGCCCGGGGAGAGGGTGAGGGTTCCTGGGTCCCGGTCCTGGTCCGGGAGCTGGAGGCGGGGGCGACGGGCTCCTCCCCGGGCCGGCACCCCGCGGGGGGACAGATGGCCGCGAGTGGCCTCGCGGTGAAGGACGGTAACCTCCGGCCCAGGGCTGCCCCCGTGGTCAAGCCGGGACAGCCGCCGCACCTGACGCTCGGCCCCGCGGTCCTTACCCACGGCCACGCACGTGTCCCATTCCCGCTCTCTCATTGGCCCTTTCAGTCCCTCTCGGCCATAGAAGCCTGGGACATAATCGCCCCTCTGATTGGCCCAGGAGCTCCCATGTGTCATTCTGATTGGCCGATGGGGCTCACGCCCTCTCCGGTCGCATCAAAAGCCACTGGGTCTTACCATCAAGAGAGGAGGGGGAAACGTGAATTCCTGCAGACTTGCCTTTTGTATGACCAGGCCCTGTGTCACGTAATTGGCCTCTATCATGCACTACAGAAAGTTAATTTATTAACACAGATAAATATAGAGCGATTTCGCTTGACCCTGCCTCGGAGGACAGCCGAGGGGACCCGGAACCCCCCCTCTTTCCGAGGTAGTGCGCTCCGGGCGGGGCAGCGCCGTCAGGTTGCGACCCGGTACACCGTCCGGAGAACAGCCACTCCGGGAGCTGAGATGCCGCCGCTGCCGCCCGTGCTTCGCCGCGCCCTGCTGGCCCGCCCCTGGAGTGGGGCCAGGTGAGTGCAAACCGGGCCTGGGGACGCTCTGTCGCTCGTGGTCCCGGGGGTCGCAGGCGTCCCTCATGCGGGACTCCCTCCCTGCCGGACACCCACCAGGTTCCCAGGGGCTCCCCTCCGCGAGGGTCGCTTCTTCTAGTACCTCCCGTCCCCGTCCTCCCTCCAGGCCTTCCTCTCACTGCGACACCCCTGTCTCCTTCCTACAGCGAGGGGGACCCCCTTCCCGAACTGCGGCCGGGTGGGGGCCTCGCTGCTCTCCCGGCTCCCGAGCCCCGAAAGCAGCCTCCCACGCCCTGGTCTTGCTCCTCCCAGGCACCTTTCCAATGCGCCCACTGCCGGAGTGCCGGCTGCCCCCTGGGGCACCTCTGTTGTTAGTGCAGCACCCTCTCCGTCCCTCCCTCCGTCTCACACTCAGGACCCACCTCCGGGGTTCCGAGACTTCCCTCTCCGCTCTCTACCGGGACTTTTCCTCTCTTCCCCTTTTTCAAGTTAAGTGCTGGGCAGAAGAGGGAGTCCTTTCTTGTGACACGTGGGATAACGGGTGTGGAGAGCTGGGCCTTTGGCGTATGCTTTATTGTAAAGACCGAGTGAATTCATGAGCGTGCTCCAAACGGCGGCAGGCGCATAGGCAATGCCAAGTTACCGTCACGATCCTCGTTGTCACTTGCATTTTAAACTTCTGTGCGGTAGGTATTATTATTGCACATTACAGATGAAGACTAATTTCGGAGTGGAGTGCAAACCCCCACGGTGTGGAGTTGGGTTCACTCCATGACACTTGTCCTCAGAGCCCCCTCCTGCTGGGGACTGGGAGGGGGAGGTGGGGCACAGACCCTGCTTCAGAGGGGCTCCCAGTCTGGTGAGGCTGCCCCCCTTATTGGACCTGTGTTTCTGTGGGTCTGCCTTTCAGAGCTGGGCAGCCGCCACCCCCCCATTTGAGTGTTGTTTGCCTGATCCCCAGGACTGTGACCAGCTCTGTCTCCTGCTGAGCTAGGCTCTTTCTGAGTTAATCAGTGTCCTAAGGGATGGCACAGGGGTGCCCTGGGCAGGGGTGAGTTTCAACACTGCTGTGTGTCCTCCGTGGGTGGGGATGGGGTAGGGAAGGGCACAAGACGAGAACGTGGGGGAGAAGGTCTCCCCTGCAAGCCAAGGTTGGGGCCGTACTTGCCACCCCCTGTCCTGCATTAGGAGACCACCCCTCTCAGACTGCAGGTGGAAGGCCCATAGAGTTACAGTGTAACTTCGTTTCTTGAACGTAATTTGTTCCAGAACGCTGCTCAAAAAGCCATTTGTTCGCAAACGGAATACTTTTTCCCCATTAGAAATAATGTAAATTGAATTAATCTGTTCTAGAGCCCCAAATGATTTCCTGTTTCACCTTTCTTGTATACAGTACATGTCTAATGTACTCTTTAATTGATCAGTAAACACTTTACTTAAATTTATCAAACCACCCCTTACTAGCCTCCAAAATCCTGTCACCAGCTAACTGCTTTTACTTTATCCAAGCAACAGTTTTTCTACCTATTCAGTAGTCTGTGATTGCTGTTTTGTGAGCACTTTCACACCCTTAGCAACATTAGAACTCGTGGTGGCCTCTTTATGTTTTAAAATTGTGCCAACCGCCAGCAACAAAAGCATTCCCTCCTTTGCTTGTTGCCTGCAAGATGCATTTTGTCATGCTGAGCTTTCAGCAGGAAAGGGTTGTCAGATGGAAAACTGAAGTTTTGGTCGACAACCGAGACATTGTTTTCTGTGAACAACTTGGTCAAGAACCGAGTTGTTTGAGGTGGGAGACATTTGAGAAACGAGGTTTGACTGTACTTGTTTGCAGTACCTACCATGTGCAGGTGCTGTGCTAAACACTGGAGCGAGGGGTGCCCAGGGAATTTACATGTGGATGGGGCCTTCGAAGAGTTTTCATTTTAACGGTGGAGGAAGACTCAGACGTAAAAAAAACCCCCAAAAAACCACCCTCAGATATCTGGTAGAAAGCAATCCATGTTCTCTCTTTTAAAAAGCCTATTATAACAATAATGTTAATCAGGCAATCAAATACCACCGGCCTGGCACAGTGCAGATAAGCACTGCATTACCCCATTTTACACTTGGAGTGCGGGTGAATTTCCCGCCAAAATATAAGATGGCTCTGTCTTTTGGTTTTGTTCCATCCACCAAAAGGGTGGATTACAAACAAATATTTGGTAATACGCAGTTACAATCGGCCCGAGTTTACACGTTTCCCGCACTCCACCGCAAATCTATATGAACCGAGTTAAAGACGGCTCCCGCGGAGTACGCGCAATTCACGCGAGCCGACTTAACTCGTTTCCCGCACTCCAAGTGTTTACAGATGCCCACGGGGCACACACAGCGCGAGATCAAACCACCGAGCTTGGTAATTTCGGTAACTGGTTCTGTTTTCAGTGGCGTGCCTTTCTACTGCAAGCGTGTCAAACTCGCAGCTGGTGGGCCGCATGCCTAAATAAACGAGACATGTGGCCCTCCGGCCCAGAGTTTGACATGCTTTTCTACATGTGATTTTTATTTTTTCTTTAGAGAGAATGGAAGGGAGGGGGCCAGGAGAGAGAGAGAGAGGGGAACATTGATGGGTTGTCTCCCGGTGTGCCCCAGGGCTGGGGAAGGAACCTGCAACCCTTCAATATGGGCCTAAGCTCTACCACTGAGCCACACTGACCAGGGCTCTGCAGCATTTTTAACGGGCAGGCCTCTATTCAGAGGTGCACTAAGCCACACCCCAGCCACGTGCATTTGTTTACTCGAGGTGACTGGCGAATGCACGTATTTGCTAGGCCTATTCAGTATAAATTTAAAATTATAATACATATAGAAAACTTTTCTGTGAAAAATTTTAATTATACAAATGTGTCTACATAAGTAAAAAGAGGCAAACTGCATAATTTGTCAATTTTTTAACATACACATTCAGAGGACCTACTTTGTCATGTAATGGACTTTCAGCTTTAACAGATACCGCCTCACCCAAATTAATCTGTTTTATCGAGGTTTTACTGTAATAATACATTTGTAGGGTGGATTCAATGCGATAATCACTTAGCATGGTGCCAGGCATGGTGTAAGTGCTTAATAAATGCTCCTTGATGTTTCCGGGGCAATAAAGTGCAAACATCATCCTGCGCCAGATGCCCCTCCCTCCTGGACCTGCTCGGAGCCCCACACTGTGCACTTCCGCTGCTGGCCGCTTATCTCTGTGATAAGGAGGATTAACCTAATCAGGCCCCAGATAACAGCTGCCGAAGCCCGGGTGCTGAAGGAAGCTAGAGTAATCTCCTTTCTACTCTTCTTGGCCGTGGCCACCTGGGCCTCAGCCACTGGGGAGCCAAAGGGACCTGCACCCAGTCCCAGGTGTTAGCAGGTGCGCACTGGCCTGGGAGTCCAGTCCTGGGGGCCTGGTGTCCGCTCTGACACTGCTTGCGCATTAATTGTTTTCAAAGGTATTTCTCAGGTGCTAGCCCCCAGCTGGGCAGGGTGTCCACTGGTGAATGGAACGGACACAGGCCGGCCCAGCGGAGCTTATGGCCTGGTGGGAGCGCCGTAATGAGGGTTGTCACAGGTGCTGTGAGGAAAGTGCGGGGCTCATGAGGATCCGAGAGGGGCCCGTCCAGTGGTTCGAGGCCAGCCACATGGAGAGTGCCCCACCCAGAGGGGACCGCAAAAATGACCAGGGCGACTGGATCACAGCAAACGAGCTGGGAGGTGGTGGGGGCGAAGGCAATGGGTCTGGAGGCATCGGTAGGGATTCTGGCTTTTTGTTGTAGAAGAAATGAGAGGCCATGAGTAGTTTTGAGCCAAGTGCTTACTCTGTCTGATGATCGAATTTTCATGTTAAAACTGTAACTTTGACGGCGATTTGGAGAGTAGCCTGGTGACAGTGGAGCTGGAGTGGCCATTGCAGTTGTCCAGGCAAAAGCTGGTGGTGCCGTGGACCAGGGTGCAGGCCGAGGGGAACCTGGGAGGGAACTGAGCTTCCCCGCCAGCCCCACCCTGCCTCCTTTCCCCTCAGTTTTAAGGTTGCATTGGCTGTCCAGCCCTGATGTTGCCCATGGCAGGGGATGTTCTGATGTGGCTCCTAAAGCTCAGATTCTGGTACCTGCACAGGGTGGGGAGGGGAAGCTAAGGTCTCACACCCAAGCCAGGAGGTCCCCAGGTGAGCAGAAGGGGCACTTCAGGTTGTTAAGGAATCGGAGTTAAATTCAGACTCTGCCCCCTGCCTCCTTCCTGAAGCCAGAAGGCTGAAAGCTGCCCTAAGAATGGTCAGGTTCGGTTCATCTGCGTCCCAGACCCAGGCACCTGCTTGGTGGGTACTCAGGAAATATGTGCTGAAAAATGTGCAAGCCTTTTCTACCTCACCTGAGTTACCACTGAGTTCTTAAAGTGTGGAGTAATGTGTGCTGGCTGCATGAATGCATGAATGAATGAATGAACAAACAATGCAGGCCTTGCAGATCCTCATAGAGGCCCTAAGTTTGAGTGCTTCCTCAATGCCTTGCCCTGAGCCAATGGAAGGGTGTTTTTTTGGAGTCCGTGGATTTTTTTTCTTGGCTCTGTCCGACTCAGGATGATCTTTGAACTAGTCTCTGTCCCCGAGGCCACACTCAGACTGACGGACAGCTGTACCAGGGCCTGGACTTTCTAGGTTTAGAGAGCCCTTGGGGCGTGTGATCCTGAGGTCACAGTGGACCTCTGCCCTGGGGAAGGTGAAGTGAGGCCTGCAGGATTTCTGTTTCTGACCCTGCCTGGGAGGGGACAGGGAAAGAAGAGCTGATACTGATAGCGCAACATTTTCAGCTTCTGCCCTGGGTGGAATGGATGCTGTTTATTCCAGCCGTATTTGGTGAGCACCTGGGCCAGCCCCTGATCCTTGGGGTGTCTGGGAACCAATTTGCCTTTGAAAGCCTGTCATGGCAGAGTAAACATCCCGGAAGATCTTTACAGTTCCTTTAGAAGCTCCTAAGAGCAGGAGGAAGGGCAAGCAGTTTTAGTTCTCACGGGGACCTAGTGTTACAGAATAGTAAAAGCTAGGAAAATTCCACAAGTGGGATGGGGAAGCTGAGACAGAGAGTTAAACAGCAGTTTGTGCTCCCCCAGTAAATCCTATCTTCCCTAAACGAAGGACACTTGAGAGTAAATGGTTTGCACTTCTCCCCAGCCAGGGGGTAAATAGCTTAAACCACCCTACTCAGGGAGACATGACAGAAATCCATTTAAGTGCCATTTGCCAATCACACCCAAATTAAGAGAATAAATCTGATTTGGGGACATCAGCATCAAGCTGATGATTATTCTCTTGATCCACCCCTAAACACCCAGCCTTTAAAACCCCCCAAAATGAAGGTCTCAGTGCTCTCTCCCTCCAGGGAGCATGCCTGTGCCACTACCCCCCCCCCCCCCCCCCGTCTCCACCCCCACACTTATCCCCTGACCTCTAAGGGACCCCATAAGACTTGCAACCAAGGCAGCGGCAGCAGCTCTCCCCGGGCTAACCCCTGAACCTGTTTCCAGGGCCCCCTTCTCCCCCTTTTCTCTGACCTCCCAGTGAGCCAAAGCAGCCCAGCCCGGGCTCTCCTGTTGCTGCTTCTATGCCCTTCCTCGTTTCACTGCCCTTACGTGTGTTTTTGCTGCGGTGGATAAATTCTTGCTTGCTTTGCTGCACGTTGTCTCTTGATTGTCTTGGCTCAAGAAGACAAGAATCGAGGTTCCTCGTCTTGCCCAGTAACACTGGGATGGGACCTAGAATGACCCCCTCTTTCAGATGCAGGATATTTGCTGAGGTCTCTGAGCAGCTGTGGGCTTTGGTCTGGGATATGTCTGCTCAGAACCTGTGCTACTCCCACCCACCAGGAACAGGGGGTCGGAGAGGGGTTGGGGTGGCCCCTGGCTCCAGCCCAGCACTCATTCTCTGCTGACCCGGCCCTTTCTTGGCTTAAAGA
>NW_005872778.1:42530-45771 GCF_000147115.1 Myotis lucifugus | reverse complement strand
GTGTCCTGCTCTGAGGTCCCCGGCGTAGACTCCCCCCTCCCCTTGCTGGTGTTTGCTGGCCTCCCTGCTCTTCTTGCCACTACAATAGGTAGAAGGAACAGTGTGGGTTTTAATTTATTGAGCACCTCTATATCTTAGTATTATCTCCTCAGATCTCCATAGTAACCCCACAAGATGGGTGTCACCCTAGTCAGTGACTTGCCCAAAGTCACACAGCTACTTGAAGGGGAGGGTGGGGCCTGGGGAAAGTGTCTGGGCCTGGTGGGTGTGGCCTGGGGGTGACAAAAGGGGAGAGAGGGAGAAGGTCCCAGGGCTACCTTGCCCTTGGGATCTTGGGCCACTCAGCCCTGCCCCTCAACCACACAGGCCCCTTTCTGCTCTCCCCTGGGCCTGGACCACTTTTCCCAGCTCTTCTTAAACCTCCACCAGGTCTCCGCTGAGCTCACCTCCTCAGGGGGGCCCTCCCTGACCACCCTGGCTCCACCCTTCCCTTTACTTACTCATTTTCAGGGCCCTTCTGTCATCAGAGTGTTTACTTCTTGCCTCTGTCCCCCACTCGGCAAGAGTCGGCTGCATGCAGCCAGAGCCTTGCTGTCTGGGTCACCGCTGTGTGTCCGGGGTCCAGAACAGCGTCAGAGATGTAGCAGGGGTTCAGGAACCTGGTAGAGGGAATGCGGGACCTGCCCTCACAGCCCCCTTTCTGTGTCCTTCCTCCAGGCCTCCAGCCCAGCTCTCAGCTTCCACCCACACCTCTTCCCAGTGAGAAAGGAAGAAGCCCCCTAACCCTCATAGCCAGGCCTTCCCGTTCTCCTGTTGGGCATTCGCCGCCTTCCAGAACACTGGCCTCAGACAAGGTCACTCTGAGGCACAACAATCCTGTCATAGTTTCATCTGAGCACAGATGAAAGCAGGGTCACCGTGCCACCCCCTGAGTACCAGGCATACCCCCTCTTGCCAAACGAGGGGCTGCTTCCCCCAGGTGTGCACTCTCCCTCCTGCATCGAACAGTAACCCCACTTGTCCACCTGCAGGTGCGTTCCCACTGGTCTCTGGCTGGGGACGTTGACACCAGAGGGAGAAGATACCTGGGTTTTTCTGGATTCGAATCCAGGTCTCCTGATCTTGTTCTTGAACTAGCCATTTTCCTTTTAGGACCTACGTTACCTTATTTCTATAATGAGGCCACTGGTGAGAGCCATCCGATGGGCCTATCCCTGATGGATGGGAGGCAGTATCCAGTCTAAGGAGCCCTGTGTGGGTTAGGTGCCTTTGTCATTAATGTCCCCATTTACAGACGAGGAAACTGAGGCCTGGAGGAGACGTCCCACGGCTGAGGCTCCAGCTCTGGAATGACTGACTCTCAAGTCTTACCCACATGTCCTCCCACCTCATGGCCACCCACACACCTTTGGGGTGGTGGTCATAGTGGTCACTGATCAATGAGGTCACAGGTTCCAGACTGAATAGGGGCTCCAGAACAAGGAGTTCTTGAAACTCAGTGCCCAGGAACCAGACCCTGAACCCCCAAACCTGCCCTCCCTCTCTGTGAGCTGAGCTCAGGGCACTCTTCCAAGTTCCCGCCCACGTTTTGGGCTTTCCTGCTCGCGCACCATTCGCTCTGTGTGCTGGGACTCAGCTCAGTCCTGCCTCTTCAGCTTAGAGGAGCGACTGGGTCTGTTCTGGGGTCAAGTTTGCCGTGTGGGGACACGCTCTCCACGTACAAACACTTACTTAGAAATGCTTTGGCACCTCTGGACTTAAACCCAAACACGTGGGTTTGTATGATGACTCTCACTTCCTGGTGTAGAAACAGGCTCAGAGGAGGCAGCTCACGTGCCCAGGGACACACAGCAGGACTAGGACTTGAACTTGGATTTTGTACCCCAAGGCTGTCTCGCCCCCCAGTTCTGTAGTTGCTCTGGATTTCAGGATTCCGGGCCAGCCCAGGCTCCCCTGTTGGAGTCTGGGTCTGTGGTCTCCGCTGACTGCCACCTCTCTCCCCGCCCTTGCATCCATCCAGGCTTCGGTGGAAACACGCCTCCTCCCTGAAGGTGGCCAACGAGCCCATCTTGGCGTTCACCAAGGGCAGCCCCGAGCGAGATGCACTGCAGAAGGTAAGGTGCAGGGCGTGGAGAGACAGCCTCAGCAGCCCAAGGTGCTTCTCTGTGCTGCGGCCATCACCACTCCTGCCCCTGCTCCCGGCCGAGGGTCTGGGGAGGCTGTGTGTCTGGAGCCTGGGAGAGGCTGGGAGCAGCCGGGGCCATTTGGTCCTCAGTGCCGGTCAGGAGTCATACGCTCACAGAACTTCAAAATGCTCTCCCATTAATTGCTAGTATTTTAAACCTGAGATTCCACATAAAGTTGAGGTGCAGTTTTTGAATCTTTTTTTAAAGGGAAAACCTATCAATACTGGCCTCTCCTTCCTGCATGACAGGAAATGACCGAGGAGGGGCTGCATTCTGTCCCCCCAGGGAGCACACGCTCTCTGGCCACAGCCCCGCCGGCCGCCTCCTTGGTTCTGGTCCTCCGGGCATTGCATTAGCAGACTCCACGTCGGGTTCTGGGTGGGAGAAGGGGAAGGAAGTGCCCGTCTGACATCTTGTCCTCTCCTCAGGCCTTGAAGGACCTGAAGGGCCGGACCGAAGCCATCCCGTGCGTGGTGGGGGATGAGGAGGTGTGGACCTCAAACGTGCAGTACCAGGTGTCGGTGAGTCCAGTGGGCGGGCAGCCCTTGGAGAGGGACAGTCAGTGTATAGGGCACCTCCCCCCTGGGCAGTGACCTCACTCCTCTCTTCTTTCAGCCCTTTAACCATGGACACAAGGTGGCCAAGTTTTGCTATGCAGACAAGGTGAGTCCCTGGCAACTTTGGGGTTGGGGTGCTGCCCCTCTTTTGTCCTGCTGGCTTCAGACTTGGAGGTGGACATCAGGCACTGCTTCCCTCTGGCCGTGGGGGATGGGGGTGTAGATGGGACAGCTGGGAGTGGGAGTCCCTGGGTAGGTGCCTCTAACCGGGCCAGGCCAGCCAGGGTTAGCTGGAGCCTAGTGGGAGCTGCCTTGATCAGGGCTGGACACCCCTGGACATGCTGTTGCCATGGGGCAGACCCTGACGTGGGGCGAGTGGGAGTGGTGGATTCTGGAAGGCTGGGTCAGGGAAATTGGAGACCTCATGGATGGTAAGTCAGACGGCATTGGCATCATCATGGAGGGCCTTGGAGAGGGGATGGGGTCACCTGGGCTGGG
>NW_005872778.1:39438-41615 GCF_000147115.1 Myotis lucifugus | reverse complement strand
GTCCCCACCCTAGCAGGCCTTTGTCGTGCTTTGCCTGGCGTGACAGTCGCCCTATGCAGTCCCCTAGGCTCGGTGGGACCCGGCACCCTCAGGTTTTCCCGACACCCCAGCAGGCTGCTCCGGCTTACAAACCACCGAGGTCTACCAGCGAGAGGCACATCCCAGATCCCGAGCCCAGCCCCCAGGGCCCTGCAGTTCCCACCTCTCTCCAGCTCGCCAGCTGCTGCCCTTCCTGCCGTCCCCTGTGATGATGCCAGTCTGGACCTGGTGACATTCCTGGACACCATAGGCGTCCCATATCCCTGCCTCTGCCTGGTGTCTCCTCCCTGAGTGCTCGCTCTCTTCTGTGCCCCGTGAACTCTTACCCATCAAGGGCCAGCCCAGATATCACCTCCACTGTGAGGCTTCCAGAACCTTCTCTGCCCAAAAGGATCAGCCTGCCCCCTAGCACGCTGTTCATTTGTCAGTTACAGCTCAGTTCGCATTGGGGTGGAATGACTTCCTATGTGTCTGTTGCCCCTTTACAAGCTTTTCGGGAACAGTAATCAAGTGTTAATGTTCTCCCACTTTTTGGGCCTTGCATCGTGTCTTCCTGGATAAAGGTTTTCTGAGTGCATTTGAGCCAGAGAGTGGCTGAGGGGGGAGAAAGCGTTAATTTCACCCATGGTCCCCAGGAAGGAGCCTTTAGGGGTTGGTCAGCCCAGCGCTCCTCCTGCAGTGACAGCTCCCCCTGCTGCACAGACGCGGTATGACAGCTCCACACCCTGCCAGGTGTCTGATTGTCTCAGGGTGTCACACTCCTAGGTGAGCCACACCTGGGCAGGAAGAGACACACAGATTAAAGTGCCTCTTGATGTGAAGACTCAGGAAGTTGTAAGAAGCGCAGTGGCCGAGCAGAGCAGGGGGCAGTGTCTTAGCTCAGCTTCCTTGGCACCATGTCCGAGCAGGGCGAGCAGCTGCCAGTGACCCTGTGTGCCAAGGTGGGAAAGGCCCATTTTTGCTGCCCACAGTCCTTTCCCCACGGCTCACATTCACCATCAGGAAGGACAGACAGTCTAAGGAAATGTTTGCAGTCACAGGCCGCCTGGTTCTAGGCCCAGCTCGCCTAGCGAGGGCACGTACTTACCCCGGGGCAGGAGTCACCGTGGGCACAGGGTCCCACGTCAGGGCCAACGGAGGCAGGTCTGCCACTGCTGACCCCCTGGCCTTCCCGCCTCGCAGGGTAAGACAGTGATCCAAGCGGAGATCGACGCGGCAGCCGAGCTGATCGACTTCTTCCGATTCAACGCCAAGTTTGCCGTGGAGCTGGAGGGGGAGCAGCCCATCAGCGTGCCGCCCAGCACCAACAGCGTGGTGTACCGGGGGCTGGAGGTACCACCGGTGCAGGGTGCGCGGGGGCTCCTGGAAACCTTGAGCTTGGCCTCACCACCTCCTCTGTCTCCAGGGCTTTGTGGCGGCCATCTCCCCTTTTAACTTCACTGCGATTGGCGGCAACCTGGCGGGGGCGCCGGCCTTGATGGTAAGATATGGGCCGCGGGCAGGGGTGGCGGGAGCTCAGCATCATTCCCGTCTCAACAGAGGGAAGGCCGCACTCGAGCCCCTGAGGTCCCAGCCCTAGTCATGGCGAAGCACAGAGGGTGGAGTGAGTGTGGGGCCGTGGAGAGGCTTTGGGGTCAGAGGTGGTTTGGGTCCCGCCTTGCCCTGCTCGAGGTGACCCCCGTTAGGCCTCCACTCTGCTCGGAGGCAGTTTCCTCGTCTGCAAAGTGGAAGTAATAGGAAAGCCTGTGTACAGGGTTGTGAGGAGCAAATGAGACGGCCACGTGACACGCCGAACGCCAGGCAGGTCTGGCCCTGTGCAGGCTAGTCTATGGTGACGGTTAGTGATGGTGATAGTTGTAGCTCACCTTTGAGTGCTTGCTATGTGCTGGTGACTTAGTTGTCATGGTCGTATGGCTACTTGTTTTGTTTTTTTATCCTCACCCAAGGAAATATTTTCCATTTGTTTTTTATAGAGAGTAGAAGGGAAGGAGGAGGGGGAGAGAGAGAGAAACATCGATGTGAATGCGATACATTGATTGTTTGCTTCCCACATGCACCCTGACCAGGGCCAGGGATCGAATCCACAACCCTTTAGTCCACAGGCCAACATTCTAACCACTGAGCCAAACTCCACTTAG
>NW_005872778.1:36075-38389 GCF_000147115.1 Myotis lucifugus | reverse complement strand
GGAGTTGGGGAGGCAGGGTGCTTTAGGGAGGCTCGCCTTGCACCTCTGTCCCGAGCTGGGCTGTGAGGAGCGAATAAGATGGCGTGTGACACGGTCTGCCGCTGACCGGACTCACTTGCTGTGCTGCTGTTGGGGGGCCACTTCCCCTCTCTGAGCCTCCGTGTCTTCACTGCCCTAGTGATGGCTCTGCCACACACGTCGCTCTACATGGGACAGGACGACAGGGCCTGAACCCGGGTGGAGACCTGGGAATGAGCAGCGGGCAGATTCGATCGCCTGTCCGGGGGGTCGGGGTGGGAGTCAGCGGGAACGTCCAGGCTCAGGGCAGGAGGCCTCGTTCACAAGGTGACACCTGGCAGGCCCTGCAGCGGGAGGGTGGGACAGAGATGACTCACATGTTGGCTACTTCGAGTTTGGGGTGCCCACGGATCACCGGGTCAGCACGGGGGTCCTCCCGGGTGTCACTGGGACCCCGGCGGTGGCTTCTCTCTGCTGGCCTCCGGCTCCCCCACCCGCATCCCTCCGGGGTGTGCTGGGTGGCATGGCGTTAGAATTGCTGAGGAGGGCCGTTTCCAAAGGCCTGCTCTGCCAGCACAGCCCCGCGGGGCCCTGCCTGTTAGCGGGCGGAGCAGGCTTGGCCCCCATTTGCCATGCTCTGATGAGCAGAGGCTCAAAGGTGGGAAAGTCATAAATTAGTATTAGCTACTGTGTCGCTGGCTCCCTGGTGATTAGCATTTTTATTGTTTTGCGGTGCTGAGGTTGGTCACACTCGGAGCCCAGGGAGGAGGCGCCCAGGGAGGAGGCGGGGGCCTACGCTTCCTCTCCCAGGATCCTCCTCAGTTTGGCCCCTGGAGCCCCATGCAGATAGTGACAGTGTCTGTCCCCCACCGGCACCTAGTGTGCCCGGCACTGTCCTAACACTGGACTCATTGCAGTGAACAGCCCCGCCGTGGGATTGTTCCCTCCAGTTCCCAGGTGAGGCACAGGAGTTGAGGCTCAGAGAGGTTAAGTAATGAGCGGAAGGTCACACAGCCATGGTGTCTGAGTCAGAGCTTGAACCCAGTACTTCCTCCCCACTCCCTGGTCTTCTCTGCACCATCTTGCCACCAGGCTCCCCTTGCTGCCTCCCCATAGGCCTGGGTGCTGCCCATTTCCAGCTGCCACCACCTACTGGGTCCCCCACCACCTCTGCTGGGACCCCTGCTCGCCTCCTGGGCTGTTGACCCTGGCGTTCCTCACTTGACTTTTCGGCCGCTTCTGGTGGGACCTGTGCCCCACCCCCCACGACCTTCACCCTCAGATACCCGAGCTGGCTCCCTAATCCCCACCCTGTCCTCTGATTTCAGCACCTTTAAAAACCTGTGGAAGCAGGTAGCCCAGAACCTGGATCGCTATCGCACCTTCCCACGCCTGGCTGGAGGTAAGGGCCCCTCTCCCTGCCCCCTCCCTGGTGGCTCCAGGGACCCCTTCCTTTCCTGGCCATCATGAAAGAGGAGGAGAGGATGCAGCCATAGGTAGGGTCGTGCTGCAGGAACTGAGCCCTGGGGGGCCTTAGGTACAGAACCTTGCTTTGGCAGGCACTGGGGGTGTGCAGAGCACCTGTGCCTCAGGATGCATTTTTCTTTCATTCATTCATTCATTTATGCCTCATTCATTCAGCAATTTAAGTACCATGAGTAGGGAAGGAGCCCTGGCATTGACATGGGTGGACCCCCCTCCTCTTGCTGGGTTGGGGGGTTAGGGAAAAGCTGTGCCACTTCTGGGGGCCTAGGATTCTGCTATTTCCTCTGTCATTGTATTGGGCAGCACCCTGGCCCTGGCCTCAGTTATTTCATCTGTATAATGGGGGAGTTGTTCCTGATGACCCCTGATGCCCTTCACCCTTGGGCATCAGTTTTTTCATCTGTAGAGTGGGAGAATAGGCCTGGCTCATTGGTTTCTGGGATGCTGTCCAGCTCTCACTCTGTGCCTCCCCTGCTCTCATCCGCCTGGTATGGGGGGGCTGATCACAGGGCCCCGTGGACAGGTGTAGGCAGTGTGGTGGGCCCCTGAGCTGGCCGGAGGAGCCTGCTCCTTCATTTGTTCCCCACCCCGGCCCCTGTAGAGTGCGGTGGGAAGAACTTCCACTTTGTGCACCGCTCCGCGGACGTGGACAGCGTGGTGAGCGGGACCCTGCGCTCGGCCTTCGAGTACAGTGGCCAGAAGTGCTCAGCCTGCTCCCGCCTCTACGTGCCTCACTCGCTGTGGCCTCAGATCAAAAAGCGGCTGCTGGAGGAGCACGGCAGGATCAAAGTGGGCGACGTGAGTGCTGCCT
>NW_005872778.1:34367-35145 GCF_000147115.1 Myotis lucifugus | reverse complement strand
CACATTTTGTTTTAGTTTAAATGCTGGTGCCCCGTTCATTCCATCAGCTCCACCCCTCGCCTTTCCCTCCTACCCAGAGCTGTTGCGTCTTTTCCCCACAGGAACCAATGACAAGCCCGGGGGACCCCCACTACATCCTGCGGTGGACGTCGCCCCAGGTCATCAAGGAGACCCACAAACCTCTGGGGGACTGGCGCTACTCGTACATGCAGTGAGCCCCTCGGCGCCTCCGCCGTCCACCTGTCTGTCTGTCCAGGTGACTGACCTCGGTGCACTGGGCCTACCCAGCCCCTCCACCCTGCTCCCCAGGGGGCAGCCCCTTTTCTAGAGCCAAGGGCTGGCCCCGAGCCCCCCACTGGCCCGTATCCTGGCCTGTCTCGCATCTCGGGGTCAGGTGCCCAGCCCTGGTTTGATCCTGCTGAGAAGGGACAGGCGTGCTGCCCCTCATCCCATCGGCCGTCCTAGGAATTACCTTGCAGAGGGTGACCTTGGTGCCGGCTGGCTCGCCATCTTTTCTCCTCTTGCTTCTGCACTGTGGCCCAGTGGTGTCGCAGGGGTGGGGAACGTCTGGCCCGAGGGCCATATAAGGCCCACAAAATCGTTTGGTCTGGCCCTGCCAAGGCATTAGGGGTGAGTTAATTAAATGTTTGACCGAATATAGCAGCTGATTTTTAAGTTGATAATATTTGTCTGGCCCACGAATGATGTTATAAATATCCAAAATGGCCTCTTGCAGAAAAAAGGTTCCCCACCCCCTGGCTAGGGACTTGGGGAATGA
>NW_005872778.1:0-24832 GCF_000147115.1 Myotis lucifugus | reverse complement strand
CTGATGATGGTGGCATATTGATGGTGATGATGATGGTGGTGGTGATGATAGTATTAGTAATGGTGATCACAGACATGTGGTGGTAGTGGCAATGATATTGGTAACATGGATAGTAGGTGATGATGGTGACAGTGGTGTTAGTGATGATGGAGATTATAGTGGGTAATGCTGGCCACACTGGTGGACACTGGTAGAATGGTGACAGAGTCCAGAGAAATGGTGGTAAGGATGGCAATGGCAATGATTGACGGTGGCTACAGAGATAGAATGTCAGAGGTGGTCATAGGGATGATGATGATCCTAGAGATGCGGTACAGAGTCATTGAGGTGGTAAAAATGCCGGAACCTTCTGGAGTCTCTCTTTCTTGGGCAAGGCCTGCTTGGCTTTCCTTTGGCGTGTAGGACCAGCAGGCTGGCTCCCCTGCCCACCCCGCTCATTCTGGACCTGCCTCCCACCCCACTGCGGCCCTCCAGGTACGAGGTGAAGGCGCTGGGCTACAAGCTCATGCAGGCCATGCACTTTGCGGTGGAGGAGATCAACAACCACAGCAGCCTGCTGCCTGGCGTGCGGCTGGGCTACGAGATGGTGGACATCTGCTACGTCTCCAACAACATCCAGCCCGTGCTCTACTTCCTGGCACAGGAGGACTATTTCCTGCCCATCCAGGAGGACTACAGCCACTACGTGCCCCGCGTCGTGGCCGTCATTGGCCCTGAAAACTCTGAGGCTACCATGACTGTGGCCCACTTCCTCTCCCTCTTTTCTCCTTTCCACAGGTGAGATCCTGGGCCCTGGGAGCAGGGGCTGGGAGGGGACAGAGGTGTGGTTGTCCAGAGGGCTCCCTCCCCCCCACCCCCAGTCATCGGGGGGATGTGGGTGGGGAGAGCAGAAGCAGGACATCAACCCCAATCCTGGGCAAGCAGCCTGGCCTATTGGTTGAGAGCTCAGGCTTTGGAGGCAGACACCTGGGTGTGTGTCTTGGCTCTGAGTCGTGCCCATTGAGCCAATCTCTTAAGTCTTCTGAGCCTCAGTTTCCCCAGCTGCAAAGTGAGAGGATAGTTCTATCTCAGGACTGTCTGATGATTAAAGCATTTAACCTATGCAAGAGTTTTTAGCACACGGTAGGTGGTCAATAATGTTCCTGTTGTTATGTAGAGCAGCGGTTGCCAACGGTGTGGTCTGTGCTGTCTGAAAGTTGGCGACCACTGATGTAGAGCATCTTGCACAAGAATGGAAACTCAGAAAATGCTCAATGTTGTCCTGTGTAGTTGCCTAGCACAGAGCCTGCCACATAGTAGGTCTTCAAGAAAGTGCTATTGGCATTACTACTATTATCACTGTTATCATCACCATGATTGAAAGTGCCTAGTCCAGAACTGGCGTAAAATATCTATTCATTAAAAAGTAGCTAGCACTGGACTTGGCACACAGTAGGTAGTTACAAATTCTGTAATTTTTGCTGTTTTAGAGAGAGGAAGGGGGGAGAGAGAGAGAAACATCGATTTGTTCCACTTATTGATACATTTGTTGGTTGTTTCTTGTATGTGCCCTGATCCTAGGTCAAACCTGCAACCTTGGTGTATCAGATCGACACTCTAACCAAGCTACCCTGCTAGGGCCTTTGCTGTTGTTTTTATTCTGTAAAGCATCTAGCACAGGGTCTGACACATAGTAGGTGCTCAGTAAGTGTTCATATTCTTATGTGAAACATCTACTCCAAATGAATTCATTCTTTCATTCATTTAACAAATATTTGCTGAGCACCTACTATGCCAGGTACTGTTGTAGGCTCTGAGGATACAGATGGGAACTTAGAGCTTATCTTCTAGGGAGGAGAGACAGACAGTAAACGTAAATAGATAAGTGGTTTAGGATGTTAGAGGTTGAGAAGTGCAATGGATAAAAGGAAAAGACCCTTAGGGCAGTGGTCAGCAAACTGCGGCTCGTGAGCCACATGCGGCTCTTTGGCCCCTTGAGTGTGGCTCTTCCTAAGCCTTTGGAGTACCCTAATTAAGTTAATAACAATGTACCTATCTATATAGTTTCAGTTTAAAAAATTTGGCTCTCAGAAGAAATTTCAATCGTTGTACTGTTGATATTTGGCTCTGTTGACTAATGAGTTTGCCGACCACTGCCCTAGGGTATGGGAGATGGGACATGTCATGGACTGGCAGTGGGTAGAGGTGGACTGCAGGTTTAAACGGCCCCCTCCCCTCGGGCAGATCACCTTCAGCGCCATCAGCGACGACCTGCGCGACAAGCAGCGCTTCCCGGCGGTGCTGCGCACGGTGCCAGGCGCCCACCACCACCTCGAGGCCATGGTGCAACTGCTGCTCCGCTTCCGCTGGAACTGGATCGTTGTGCTCGTGAGCGGCGACGACTACGGCCGCGGGAACAGCCAGCTGCTCAGCGAGCACCTGGCCCGCCACGACATCTGCGTGGCCCTGCACGAGGTGCTGCCCACGCCGCAGCCCAGCCAGGTGGTGACGCCGCAGGAGCGCAGGCGCCTGGGAGGCCATCGTGGACAAGCTGCGGCACAGCTCGGCGCGCGTGGTGGTCGTGTTCTCGCCGGACCTGGTGCTGCACCACTTCTTCCGCCAGGTGCTGCGCCAGAACCTCACCGGCATCGTGTGGATCGCCTCCGAGTCCTGGGCCATCGACCTGGCCCTGCACAACCTCACCGAGCTGAGCCACACGGGCACCTTCCTGGGCATCACCACCGAGAGCGTGTCCATCCCGGGTTTCAGCGAGTTCCGTGTGCGCCGGGCTCAGGCCAGGACGCCGGCGTCCAACAGGCCCAGTTGGAGCGCCACCTGCAACCAGGAGTGCGACGCCTGCCTGGACGCCCTCGAGTCCTTCAACACCATCCTCACGCTTTCCGGCGAGCGCGTGGCCTACAGCGTGTACTCTGCCGTCTATGCCGTGGCCCACGCGCTGCACAGCCTCCTCGGCTGCAGCCAGACCCACTGCTCCAAGGAGGTGGTCTATCCCTGGCGGGTGAGGAAAGCCAGGGCCACGGAGCAGGCGCAGAGTCTTTGGTTGCCATGGAGAGCGCTTGTCTCTCCATCCCCAGTGGGTTCTGGGCCAATGGGTGGAGAGGCCATGGGACATGGTGCCAAAACAATAGTCCCTCTTCCTTAATTTAATCCTCACCACCCAAGACAGTCAGTCTGTCTGGAGGTTCAGGTCAAATTCTGTAGAAGCAAACCTGCTCATAGTGGAGGCCCCAGGGCCCCCTGTGGTTGCTCCAGGGTCGGGGGTGGGGGTGGGGGTAGGGGTGGGGGTGGGCTGGGGAATGGGCTTGTGGGCTCCCATCAGCTCTCTAGGCGCGGCTTCAGGTTTAGGGATCACTGCCCAGGTCTGCGTCACCTTGATTCAGAGTTTAAGCCTGTGTTTTCTGACTCTCACACTCCTCCACCACCCAGCCCTCCCGGGAGGAGGCTTTACTGAGGATCTGGGGGAGCAGAGGGGTTCACAGCGGAGATATGCACGTTCTCCTTTGCTACCAGACACCCCTGTGCTGAGCCCATTCCCTGGGGTTTTCACAGTTTGGGGCTCAGCCAATCCCCCAACCCGTGTCTCTGGCCGCTCTTTATTTTTCCCTTCCTCACTTTTCTAGATACTCACCCCTCACCGAATACCCGGCCACTTCACTAACTGAGTAATTTAGTTAGTTCTTTAGAAATCTCCCCTTTATTCTATTTATTTGTGCCTCTCTACCCCATAACCTCACAGTCTAACCTTGCAGTCCTAAGTGTGTGTGTGTGTGTGTGTATGTGTGTGTGTGTGTGTGTGTGTTTAATGCAGTTTTTCTTTAAAAGGAATTCTGGTGCCAGCTGGTAAACACGATTTTACTATGTGCCTGCTGCATTAATAACATACAAATTATCATGGGTGCTTTCCTGTGTTCTGAGTGCCCAGGACACATCTACCTTACCTCGCGGCCATCCTATGAGGTTGATAACCGACAAGCAGGGAAGCGGAGGGATGGGGAGTTAAGTGATTTGCCCATGAACGCTTAGTGGTAAACGGCAACCCATGGCTTTGAACCCAGGTCCGGCCCATCCCACTGTGGTTTTCCCACTTCTCCTTGCAGGCATTCTCCCAGCCACGGTTGGCAGTAGCTGTGATGAAGGATCAATCCCCTAATAGTGGAGACCAAAGAGATATCGATCATAGCAACCAGGCTACCCAGTCCCATTTGCTGAGCACCCACTACGCGCTAGGCCCTGGCTGGGCACTGCGAGAGAATCAGACCTTCATCCTGGGAGGGGACGAGGGCAGCTAATAAGATCTGTCCCTGCTGAGTGCAGCAGGAAGTCAGGATTGCAGCTGTGTGGGGTGGGGGTGGGGGTTGGGGGCAGGATTTAAGCAGGGAAAGGGCAGCAGCTGGACATTCCAGCAGGAAAGTCCTGAGTCCGAAAGCCTCTTTGGGGAGAAGGCCAGGGCCCAGCTCCCTTGTCTCTCTGTCTGCCTGTCAGTCCCCAAGGTGAGGTGAGCTCTGGGTCCCCAACTTGTACCCCAATAGACTCTCCTATTTATGGAGGAAAAAAATCTAGGAGCCAGATTCAGTTGGAAGCCCGTTCAGCATCAGACCAGAGAGGTTCAACGACTTGTTCAAAGTCACACAGCAAATTGAGGACAGAGCCAGGATGGAATTCAGGCCCCGGAATTCCAGTCCCAAGCGTGTTCTAGTTTGTCCCCTTGTCTGCATCCTGAGAGGAAGGGGATGGAGTGGGGGAGACTGGAGGGCAGGGGAGATTCCAGCAGCTCTTAAGATGAGAAAGGGCGTGGACTGTGGTCCCCAGGCATTAGGTTCCAGAGGGATGGCCAAGGGGACTTCCAGAGAAAAGGAATATTAGCAAATCCTCAATAGGAGGTGACAATTTACTATTTTTCAGGCACTGTTCTAAGCCCCCAACATAGATTAACTTATTTATTGCCTCACAGCCCAGAAGATAGGGTTTCTGTTGCTCTCATTTTGTGGAAAAAAACTGGGGTTCAGAGAGGTTAAGTGACAGGTCCAAGGCCTCAGAGCAAGTGGCCTAAACCCAGAGGTATCCGAGTCCAGAGCCAGAGCTCTCAGCCACTGCCTCCCAAACGCCCCATTGACCAAGTCCTAGGGCCCCATTTCACAGGTGTGAAGATCAAGGCCAATGGGATGTGACTGCTCCCAGGTCTGGCCAACCTCTGATGCCAGCTCCATGTCCCTGTCGCCTGGCCCCTCTAGCTGCTCCAGGAGATCAGGAAGGTCAACTTCACCCTCCTGGACCACCATATCTTCTTCGACGACCAAGGGGACCTGCCCATGCCCCTGGAGGTCATTCAGTGGCATTGGAACCGGAGCCAGAACCCATTCCAGACCATCGCCTCCTACCACCCCGAGCAGCGGCAGCTGAAGGACGTCCGCAGAGTCTCCTGGCACACCCCCGACGGCACGGTCAGCTCTCAGGGCCATGGCAGGGCCTATGCTGGAACGGCCAGGGCCCTTTTTATCAAGGAGGACACCCGAGATTCATGTCCCGTGGCTCGTGGGGGTCTCTATTTGTGGGTGTCCTCTTTGGGGCCCTGTCCTTACACCAATGATTGAGAACTGGAAGTTCAAGGCTTTCTGGCTTCTTGGGACCCTGGGGATCAGGACCTCTGCAAAGTAAATATTCACTGGACACGTGTGTGCTCAGGACTTCAATTCTCACGTCAAACCTAGGAAATAGATGCAACCATTCTCCTATCTTATTAGGAAACCGAAGGCACAGAGAGGTTGCATGACCTGCCTAAGGCCACACAGCATGTCTGTGGTGAAGGTCCCCTCTGTACAGCATTCAGGCTACATCCTGTCAGTTAGTACTCAGGTTTTGGTACAGTAGCTATGCCTTTAAATGTGTCCGACAGCTGTCAACCTAAAGCTTCATTTTTAATCCTCCTCAGATAATACGCTGTCAGAATTCTGCTGGTGTGGGGAGGGGTAGAAACCCAGCCTTGTGGCGGAGGGGATCAAGGGACCTCAAAGCTACTGGAAAACCCCATTATGCTCCTCCTGCCTCACACTCTATCCCCGGTTCCAGAGCTGCTGGTCCAGGCTCCTTGGGGATTTTTGTGGAGTGAATTGGTTTGGTGTCTTTGTTTGCTAAGGCTGGCGTAACACACCACCACAGACTGGGGGGCTTAGAGGACAGAAATGTAGCCCTGGCCAGGTGGCTCAGTTGGTTGGAGCATCATCCCATTCACCAAAAGGTTGGCTGTTCAATTCCTGATCAGGGCACATACTCAGGTTGTGGGTTCCATCCCCGGTGGAGGCGTGTACAGGGGTCAACTGATGGATGTTTCTCTCACTCTGTCTCTCAAACCAATAAAAACATATCTTTGGGTGAGGATTAAAAAATACTGAAGAGAACAGAAATGTATTGTCTCACAGTCCTGGAGGCTGGAGGTCCAAGATCTAGGTGTTGGTAGGGTTAGTTCCTTCTGAGGGCTGGGAGGGAGCACCCATTTCCCGCCTCTCTCCTGGCTCCTGGCGGCTTTCCGTGGCTTCTGCAGCATCACCCTGACCTCTGCCTTCTTCGCCTGTGCTCTCCCTGTGGGTATATCTGTCTCCATGCCTCTCCCTTTTGTAAGGACATTCATCAGCTTAGAGCAGGGCCCACCCTCTCCAGTATGACTTCCTCTAAGCTACTTACACCAATAAATCAACAAACAACAAGTGTTGGTGAGGATGTGGAGGAAAGGGAACCCTGGTGCCCTCCTGCTAGGATTGCAAATTGGTGCAGCTGCTAGGGAAAGCAGTATGAGGGTCCTCAAAAAGTTAAAGACAGAACTACCTTATGACCCAGAATTTCCACTTATGGGTATTTATCCGAAGAAATCCAAAACACTCATTCAGAAAGATACATGCATCCCTATGCTCCTTGCAGCATGATTTACAACTAGAGGCCCGGTTCATGATCAAGGCCTGGCTGGCGATCAGGGCCAATCTGTGGGGCAACTGGCAGGGCAATTGGGGAGCCCCCACTGGCATCTGCCTTGGCTGGCCTGGTGCCACCCACTCACAGGCCCCGCCCCCTGCTGCCACCGCCAGTTGCCTCCTTCTGCGGGGTGACTGGCAGGGCAATTGGGGCCCCCCTGCCAGCACTCGCCTTGGCTGGTCTGGGGCCTGCAGGCTGGAGGCAGCTCTTGCATTGAGTGTCTGCCCCTTGGTGGTCAGTGCACGTCATAGCAACTGGTTGTTCCACCGGTTGTTCCACAGTTCGGTCAATTTGAATATTAGGCTTTTATTATATAGGATAGCTGAGCTATGGGAGCAACCTAACTGCCCATCAATAGATGGCTGGATAAAGATGTGGTATATCTAGGTGATGTTCTGGTTGGTGAACATGAGCATTTGTAGCTATGAATTTCCCCTTAGCCTTGCTTTGCTGTGTTTGCAGTTTCATTTATCTCTAAGTATTTTCTAATTCCCCCTACGACTTCTCATTTGATCCATAGGTTGTTTAAGAGCATTGTTTAACATCTAAAAATGTGTGAATTTTCCTGTCTTCCTCCTGTGTTGCATTTCTAACTTCATTTATAACTTGTGTGCTATCTTTAAAAGTCTGTCGAGACTTAATCTATGGTCAAACGCATGGTCTGTTCTGGAAAATGACCTTTGTGAACTTGAGCAGGATGTATTCTGTTGCTGAGCAGAGTGTCCTGTATATGTCTGTTAGATCTACTTGGTCATTGTGTTGTTCAAGTCCTCTATTTCCTTACTTATTTTCTGTTTGATTGTTCTACCTGCCATCAAGACAGGGTATTGAAGTCTTTAAGTACTATTGTGGATTATGATATTTAAATCATCTATTTCCTCCTTTGATTTTGATGGTTTTTGCATCATGTATTTTGGGGCTCTCGTTAGATGTATATATGTTTATAATTATTATATTTTTAAAAAAATATATTTTTTATTGATTTCAGAGAGGAAGGGAGAGGGAGAGAGATAGAAACATCAGTGATGAGAGAGAATCATTGATAGGCTGCCTCCTGCACACCCCCTACTGGGGATTGAGCTTGCAAACCAAGCATGTGCCCTTGGCCAGAATCGAACCTGGGACCCTTCAGTCTGCAGGCTAACGCTCTATCCACTGAGCCAAACTGGCCAGGGCTATTATATCTTCTTAATAGATTGACCCTATTATCATTATAAAATGTCCTTCTTTTTCTCTAGTAACCATTTTGTTGGCATTTTCTCACCCTCTGACTTTTTTTGCTTTGAGATTTTTGTCTTTGTTTTTTTGTGTGCTTTGAATATGATAGACCTAGGTGCAGATTTTTTGGGTACTCATCCTGCTGGGTGTTCTCAGCTTCCTGGATCTGTCATTAATTTTAGAGAATTCTCAGCCAATATTCCTTCAAATATTTCCTCTGTTCCTTGCTGTCTTTCTTCTCCTTTGGGTATTCCCATTATATGTCTGTTGTACCTTTTGTAATAGTTCATAGTTCTTGGATATTCTGTTCCCCATCTCCCCCCTCCCCCCTCCCCCACACTCTTTTTTTCTCTTTATTTTTCAGTTGAGGAGGTTTTTATTGAAATATCTTCAAGCTCACTGGTTCTTTCCTTGGCTATAAGCCTACTGGTGAGCTCATCAGAGGCATTCTTCACTTCTGTTACCACACTGTTGGTTTTAAAATCCTAGCATCTCCTTTTGATTCTTCTTAAGTTTCCACTTCTCTGCTTCCATTACCCATCTGTCCTTGTGTGTTGCCCACTTTTGCAATCGCAGTCTTGGCCTATTCATCATAGTTCACATTCCTGGTCTGATAATTCCCAAGTCTTGGACATCCCTGAGTCTCATCCTGGTGCTTGTTTCTCTCTTCAGACCGTGATTTGTTTCTGTCTTGTAGCATGCCTTGCCATGTTTCTGTTGAAGGCCAGGCATGACGTGTTGGTTAAAAGGAACTGAGGTAAAGAAATCTTTTGCAGGAGATTCCATGTTTATCTGGGTAGGAGTTAGGCTTTATTTACCATTGGCTGTCACTGTGGTGTCAGAGGTTACAGGGACTACGCGGGGGTTGGGGGGGTACAGAAGACAGGGGACTTCTGAGGGGCCGGGGTTGAGTGGTTCTGCTGTCCTACCCCCCACCCCCCACCCCCAGTCTGGGCCCTTGGCCCTTATTCTGTGCACTCTCGGAACATTGATCAGAATGATTTTTATACAACCCGAATCTAATCCAGCCCTTTCCACACTCAAGAACCATGGCTGCCCCCCATCTCCCCTCCATTGTTAGTGTCCCAGGGATGAGCCTCAGAAGGCTTTCCCCCCTTCCCACCCTCTGCCTGTGCATCTCGATCCCAGCCAGGCCCAGATATGCCTTCTTCCCACACAGGTCATTCCGCGCCCCTCCCCTACCCCACTGCTCTCACTGTTCCCCTACTTGTAATTCCTTCCCTTAGTAAGCAATCGTTAGAGGCCTCCTCTGTGCCAGGTATCCTTCTAGGTTCTAGAAATACGGCAGCAAAAACAATAGACATGGTCACTGCCTGCCTGTTCTTGCTCACCTGCCCCTCCCTGCAGGCAGGGGTTCTCAGACTCTGTTGGAAGTGACCAAAAGTGATGTAACAAAACGTTAATTTATTGCCTCGCATCACTGAAAACTCTAGGGCAGCTGTTCTCAACCTGTGGGTCGCGATCCCTTTGGGGGTCGAATGACCCTTTCACAGGGGTCGCCTAAGACCATCAGAAAACACATATATAATTACATATTGTTTTTGTGATTAATCACTATGCTTTAATTATGTTCAATTTGTAACAATGAAATTAGGGGTCACCACAACATGAAGAACTGTATTAAAGGGTCGCAGCATTAGGAAGGTTGAGAACCGCTGCTCTAGGGGAAGAAGTGAGGCTTTGGGCACGGATGGATCCAGGGTCTCACTCTCCAGGTTCTTCCTGGGCGTGTTCTCTGCCCTGGAGACAAGGTGGCTGCCGGCAGCCCCAGAGTCACATCCTGTCCTCTCAGCAGCCTCCGAGCATCTGTCTCCACAGTTGGGTGGGTGCAGTGAGGTCTTGGGCAGGCAAGGCTCCCTACAAAGGTCCAGTTCTAATGGACCCCAGCACCCCTTCCCTGCAGACCGGGGCCAGGCTTCCCGCCCTGAGCCTCCTGCTGGCGGGGGAGGGTGGGGAGTCCCTCAGAAGGAGGGGAAAGAGGGCTCAGTGTCTCATGCCCTCCTCCCTCCAGGTCCCCGTGTCCACGTGTTCCAAGGACTGCCAACCTGGGCAAAAGAAGAAGTCTGTGGGCATCCACCCCTGCTGCTTTGAGTGTCTCGACTGCCCCCCTGGCACCTTCCTCAACAAAACTGAAGGTACGGCTTGCAGGCTGGCACCCCTGCCCTGCCCTTGTCCTGCGCCAGGGGTCTCCGGGCCCCTCCCCACTTGGCTGGTCTCCCCGAGGCAATGTAAGTGTCCCGTGCCAGGGGCCATATTTGACTCCGCTCGTATCTCCCCATCTCCAGCGCAGGTGGTTTAGGGAGAAGGAACAGCACCCAACCAGGTGGGGCTGAAACTGATCTGGATCCACACACACACAGTGCACGGCCCAGGGATGTCAGGCCAGGGAGCGCCCACCGGGTGATGGATGGATGGACGGATGGATGGATGGATGGATGGGTGGGTGGGTGGCTCTGCCAACAGAAGAAACATTTCTGGAAGCCAGGGACAGTACAGTAGGTCCTCGGGTTACGTCGGAGATCCGTTCCTACGGCGCGACGTAATGCGATTTTCGCCGTAAGTCGGAACCCACCTACATAAGCACCTACGTCACTCACATGGAGCACATACACAGCAGTAATGAAGTGAAACAGTAAAAAAAATTTAAAAGAAAGATAACAATTCCTGACCTTTACTTGTGGTAAATAAATAATAAAAAACACAAAGCACATATGTACATACGTCGAAATGACGGAACTTTTTATTTTATAAATAAATGGGAGATGGCGACGTAACCACGAAACGATGTACGTCGAGTCCGATATAACCCGAGGACTGTCTGTATATGATTTATCTCTGGCCTCCTAAGTGCCTAGTGTAGGTCAGAGCACACAATGGTTGCTCAGTGAATAGGTCCTGGATGATTTTCTTGATTAGAAGAATGAACTGACATCTCTCCCTATAGATCATAAACTCCAGGAAGGTGGGGGGCAATGTCATCTTTCTGTCCATGTTAGTGTTTAGCACAATTCGGAGCTGGGGCTCAAATTATTTTTTTCATGGCTTCACTGATTAGTAAATTAAATGGGTGCATCTGTCCACCAATCAGAGCACTTACTGTGTGCTCAGCGGAGAGCAGGGAAGAGTAGCTGCCCAACAAGTGTGTCCAGTGATTTTGCTGGCCTTTCTCTCCCAACTTGCGGAGAGCCTGACGGCAGGGGGGGGGGGGGGGCTTAGGCATCTCTGTGGCCTCAGGGGCCTATCACAGTGGGTGGTGCTCAAAAACATATTTGCTGAATGAATTCTGAATAAATAGTTGAATATCTCTCCCACCGGAGAGTGAGGTCTTGGAAGGAAGGAATTATAGTTGTTCGGCTCCGAGTCAAGGACACTGTGGTCCAGATCCTGCCTCTGTAAAGTACTGGCTTTGTGAGCTTCCCTGGCTGAGCCTCAGTTTCCTTTATCTGTGAAATGGGTTTGCTGTGAGCATTTGATGAGCCAGTGGGTAAAGGAACTCAGTGAGTGATGGCTATGACCACAGGGGTCGTCCTTCACTCCCTCTCTCCATCCCCGGAGCCTGGCCCCGTGCAGGCCCCGAGGATGGAGGTACTGGGAGGGTGGGCTCGGCTGACGGGAATTGCCGGGGGCCTCTTGTATAGATGAGTTTGACTGCCAACCCTGCCCAAGCAACGAGTGGTCCCACAGGAGAGACACCTCCTGCTTCAAGCGACGCCTGATCTTCCTCCAGTGGCACAACGCACTCACCATCTTTGTGGTCCTGCTGGCGGCCCTGGGCTTCCTCGGCACCCTGGCCACCCTGGCCATATTCTGGAGGCACCTCCAGACGCCCATGGTCCGTTCGGCCGGGGGCCCCATGTGCTTCCTGATACTGACATCGCTGCTGGTGGCGTACCTGATGGTCCCCGCGTACGTGGGGCCGCCCACGCCCGTCACATGCCTCTGCCGCCAGACCTTCTTCACCCTCTGCTTCACCATCTGCATCTCCTGCATCGCCGTGCGCTCCTTCCAGATCGTCTACGTCTTCAAGATGGCCCGCCGCCTCCCGCGCGCCTATGGCTACTGGGTTCGCTACCACGGGCCCTACGTCTTTGTGGCGGCCATCACAGCGCTCAAGGTGGCCATGGTGACAACCAATCAGGTGATCACTGCCACCGGCCCCACCGCCCGCGCCGACCCCGGGGACCCCAAGATCATGATCCTCTCCTGCAACCCCGACTACAGCAAGGGGCTGCTGGTCAACACCAGCCTGGACCTGCTGCTCTCCGTGGTGGGCTTCAGCTTCGCCTACATGGGCAAGGAGCTGCCCACCAACTACAACGAGGCCAAGTTCATCACCTTCTGCATGACCTTCTACTTCACCTCCTCCATCTCCCTCTGCACCTTCATGTCTGTCTACGAGGGGGTGCTGGTCACCTTCCTGGACCTCTTGGTCACTGTGCTCAACCTCCTGGGCATTAGCCTGGGCTACTTCGGCCCCAAGTGCTACCTGATCCTCTTCCACCCGGAGCGCAACACACCGGCCTACTTCAGCAGCGCCATCCAGGGCTACACCATGGGCAGGGATTAGCGCCGCCCCTGGGGCCGGAGGGCCTGGGCGCTGGGAGGTGCAGGTCGGGGGCTTGCCTGTTCATGCGATCCCTCACTGTGACCACCTTGTCCTGGTCTCTGATTGGCGTCCCCTCCAGGTTCTCTGCCCACCTAGTCATGGGCGCCTAAACATACTCACGCTTGGTTCCCTTCCCTCAAGCTGCTTAGCTTGCCAGGCACTGCCCCCCCCCCCCCCCAAAAATGACCCAAGGTGACGTCACCTACTGCTGGTCTCCTAGGACCGGTCTGATTTGGCAGCCTACAGGCGCCATCTGGTGGTCACAGTGGGCATCTGCGAATTCCGGCTCATTCCCTTGGCCTGTGCTCATGGCGGGGATGGGCTTGGTGTGGGAGGATGTGGGAGGGTGTGAGCTCAAGTAATGTTGCCCAGGCATCTAGTTC
Organism: Myotis lucifugus; assembly: GCF_000147115.1. NCBI lineage: Eukaryota > Metazoa > Chordata > Mammalia > Chiroptera > Vespertilionidae > Myotis > Myotis lucifugus. The sequence goes on along the minus strand of NW_005872778.1, from coordinate 11,641 downwards.
CCCACGTGTCTGTGTCTCATCTCCCAGATCCCCCCAGAGCTTGGACCCAGGCTTTTTGTTGTGTCTGAATAATGGCTGGCACAGTGGGCGCGTCCTAAATGCTCGAGAATAAACCTCACGTGGGCGAAATGAGTGAGTTTCCTTCTTGTTTCCGGGGGCCCCTGAGAAAGAACATGTGGAAGCAGAGCCCTCCCCGTCTCTAAGACGGGAGCAGTAGCTCTTCAGCAGAGATGATGTGTGTAAGGTGCACATAGCACCCTCCGTAAAGGCCATGACCCCGGAACCATCAGGGAAAAAATACAGTCGTGTTTCCTTTTTACATCCAAACGACCATGGCATGTGCTCTGGCCCAGGGTCCTAACCCCCCCCCCCCCAGCGAATTCTGGGTGTTGTCCTCAGGGTATCTGGGCCGCCTGTGTGCCCCAGAGCCGGCGTGCGCCAGGGCACTGCGGAACTTGCAGACGCTGCCCTGCTGGGTGTGGCCGCGTCCTTGCTGACCACCTCCCATGGTGGGCTCCAGCGGCAGGAGGGACCCTGACTTTCTGGTCTGGGGGTCAGACCTGGCCTCTCATAGCTCATCGGGAAGCCAGAATTTGAGTGCTGAGGCCGCCAAACTGCGGCCCAGAGGGGTTCAGGGTCCAGCTCAGGAGCACCCAGCTCACCGGGGGGAGAGCAGCTGCTGGAACCGCACCCGACTCAGGCAGAAGCACGGTGCCCTGGAAAATGCGTTACCGCGTGACCTTGTGGCCTCGGAGCTCCCGTCACCGACCCTGCAGGAGCCACTCCCACAGCTCGTTTGCAGCTGGGCGGGCAGGGTGGGCTCCTTGTCCTGGATTGTCCTGTCACGCCTCAAGGTGGTGGGTGGCGGGCCCTTGGCTGGAATCGTCTGGGCTTTGGGGGAATAGCCTTCCATGTTGGGGCCACTTCCGCATGACGGCAAGGACAGTCTTTCTCTTCTTTGAGCCTCTTTCCAGAGCCTGGCACAGCGTCGTGACCATGGCTGGAGCGGCTAAGTCACTGTCGGATTCTGTCGCCTTCGCCCATCGCATCGTCAATTCCCCTCATCTCCCACGGCCTCGGTGCTGGATGCTGAGAAATATTCAGAAACACAAAACACGTATTTGTGCCTCCAACCAATGAGGACAACAGCTAACATTTAGCACTCTCCCTACAAAGGTTGCTACTATATCCACTTATTCCTCACAAAACTCTGTTCATTAGGCACTGTTGGGATCCTTAGCCTACAGATGGGGAATGAAGGTGTGGGTGGGGGACCCACAGTCATCACTCAGTCTCCCCACCAAGGCCCTGGGGTGCTGGGGGCCTCGGGTTTCAGGGGGGTGGCTGGTGCAGGCAGTGAGCAGAGGAGACAGTGAGGAAGCTGGCATCTGGGAAGAGCCTTGAAGGACAGAGAAGCATTTGGAAGGCTGGGAGTTAGAGTGACGGGGGGCGGGGAGGGGGCAGGAACAGCAGGAGCGAAGGTGGGGTGCAAGGAGGCCAGTGTAGCGCCAGGGGAGCATGTGGCTCAGGGTGGCCAGGTTGTCAGAGCTGAGGTTGGAACTATAGCTGGGGCTAGACGTGGGGGACCCTGGCGTGGCGTTGGGACCTGTCGCCCCTGGTGGCACTGCCAGCTACTGTGCACAGGCCGGGCTTGCCCCTCTCTGGGGTCGCCCTGACAGGCAGGCAGTCCCTCTCTGCTGCAACCAGCCTCCTCTCCGGCAGGTCCTCTTCCCAGTCCTGGGAGGGGGCCTGGCCTGGTGGGTGGGAGGCTGTGCAGAGAAGACCCCAAGAACGGTCTGGCCAGGTGCACCCCCTTCCCCGGTCCCTCCACCTGCCTCCCGGGGGGCCCAGAGGTGCAGCTGAGACCCGCCCGGCCCTGAGCTCCGGGGGCTGCTCTGCTCCTTCTGTTCCTGGGTGAGCCTGTGTCCCGTCGCCGCCCTCGGGACCAGATTGTCAGAGGATCAGCGAGTTTTAAGCTCTTAATTCTCTTTTCTTTCGGGCTTCTGATGCCTTGGTATAAAATTTTTTAAGCAATAATGACCTCATTTTCCTGGTTGTGCTCACGGACCGCCGTCAGAGTGAGGATCTTGAATCCCACGGCCTCAGAGGCGTCTACGCACACCTCCCAGAGGTGCCCTGAGCTGAGGTCTTCATCCTTTCTTGTTCCCCTGCAGTGATGGGAGGCTCACTGAGGACAGCGCCAGTTATTAGAAAACTAGAGGCCCGGTGCATAAAATTTGCGCACAGGGGGAGGGAGGGGGGCCCTCAGTCTGGCCTGCACCCTCTCCAATCCTGGACCCCTCAGGGAATGTCTGACTGCCGGTTTGTGCCTGCACTTTTAACAGATGACAGCTCCATTGTTGTTCCTTTCTTATGCTTAAACCCATTGGAATTAGTAGGTATTCAAAGTGTGTATACATTTTGGGGGGACACCCTGTATATCTCTAGTCAGTGGTGAAAGGAACCAACAGCAGATTTGGAACCCCCAGACAGGGAACCTCACTTACTTCCTGCATGTCTCCCCACTTCACTTTCCACCTTGGAGGGCAGTGGGAGAATCAATGTTTTCCCTCATTAACTCGGAAAAGCATGTCCTGTCACCCGCTGCCAGACAGGAGTGCGCTAGGACCCAAGCGAGCGAGGCTCAGTCAGGGCAGCCTTCGCTCATGGGTGCCGGCACCCAAAGTGCACATTCCTCCTCTGTAGTCACCCCGACTATCCCACTGTTTCACTGAGAGGACGGAATTCCTCTCTGCCTCTGGGCTCTTGATCTTGAACGCTGACCGAAGGCACCTCAGAGAGGGCTGCCTGCGCCCACCAGGTGTGTCTGTCTGCACCTGCTCCCGCCTCAGCACCTGCATTAACTCCCCAGAGGTGATCTCGTAGCTGCACTGGCCTCCGTGGGAACAGGGCATCACCACTCCACCCTCTCACTGTCATCTCACAGGTGCCCACCCCCAGCACCCAGAACACCCAGACACTCTCCAAAGGATGTGAGCGTGCTGGAGGGATGTGTGCACATCCTGTGGGGGTGTAGGCATGCTGGGGTTGATGGAAGTGCGGTGGAGGGGTGGTGGTGGGGGAACTTGCACGCACCATGGTCCGGGACTGTTGTAGGTGAACGTGGGTGACAGGGCGCTGGGGGACGTTCACACGCCAGGGGGGGAGGAGAAGATGCGCTCACCAGAGGCCTGCAGCTTTGCAGATCCACAAACCCCCGTGGCGCAGCCAGGAGGATGTCAATCTGGCCCGCCACGGTGGCTGTCCCTGCAATCGCGCACCTTCTGGGCCAGGAGGCGGGACTTGCACAGCCAGTCCTCGGCACTGATGGCTTGCAGGCGCTACTTCAGCTTGGCCTGCAGGCTCCAGTTGGCGCACTCACGGCTGCCACCGCCGCCATGTGGGGAGTAGAGGCTGCCCTCCGCCAGCCCGTCTCCCCCGCCCAGAGGCTCTCTGCGCGCGCTGCCCACTGGCCCGAAGTGGCCTGGGCAGGGTGGGATGCCTGCCTTTGTTGCCTTGGTGACAAAGCCAGGCGTCCCACCCTGCCCCTGGCCACTGGGCACCTGCGCACGTGCGCGCTGCCCACAGATCTTTGGTGGGTTAATTTGCATACTCACTCCTGGTCGGCTGTGGGTGTTGCGGAGGGACGGTCAATTTACATATTTGTCTATTATTAGTATAGATTCTTCTTAGATTTGAGTCAAAATGCCACTATCTGGGGTTTCTATTATAGATACCAGTTTTATCCTTTGGCACCACAAGTCCATTAGCCTCCACTGTTGGTTAAGGTAGCTGGGGCTGGGTTTTCTGCCACTAGCTACCCAATACGAGGTTATTCTGCCGAAGAGGAAACTGAAGCCCAGAGATGCTGATTAACTTGCCCAGGGTCACCCAGCTGAGTGGGGGGCTGGGATTTGGGCTCAAGGGGAATTGGGGCGGGTGTAAAGCAAGTGTCTTCTCCTTGATTATCTCTGTTTTTGGTCTAAAGGCCCTCCAGTGCCCCTAGGACCTGACTTTGCCGCCGCCCCAGTCCTCTCCGTAGCGCCGCACGGAGGGAGCTGCCGGGAGCTTGTACGCATGCCAGGAACTGGGGGCACTGCGTGGAGTCCTGTCTGGGCTCACTCCACCACAAGGCCCGTTCTCCCTGGGCCAGGCATCTCCCCTGGGCCTCACATCTCTGGACCTGCTGCTGTGGGGTGGGGGCGTGTCCAGGGTGGTCCAGGGGAGACGGGCGGGCACTGCCTCCCCTCCTGCCGGGCGGGGGAAGTGCAGGGTGTTCCATACAGTAATGTATAGGCCCATCTGCTTCCAGTTAGCAGCTCCGGGAGCCTAATTGGCAGATCAAACCCCTCGATGTTGCCCGTTAGATAAGTCGTCAGAAGAGCCCCAGTGGCGTCTGACACGTTGGACGGAGCCCAAGCCCAGCGTCCGACCACCGCGGGGCCCGGGGTGCTAATGTGAACCAGACGCTGACGCACGGAAGCGGGAGGATATTAACAAGTGTCAAAATCTGAAGGGCCTGGGCAGATGCAGCCCCGCCTCCGGTCCCTGCGACGGGGAGGGCACAGCAGCTCCCGAAACGTAACCTTGAACCTTAAGGAGGAGGGAAGAGCTCTCAGGGCGGTTTCCTGACGCTGGCTGTGGCTGGGGACATCCACGGGCCCAGGGTCCTGCCCCGGCAAAGAGATGGACGCAGTGGAAAGCTGTTGGGCTCAACACGGGGAGACCTTGGGTCTTACTTCCCGTATGAGTTGCTGTGGGTCACCTGACATGGAGGGATTGGCTCTAGCTGTGTGATTTTGGGCAAGTGGCTTTACCTCTCAGAGCCTCAGTTTCCCCATCTGTAAAATGGGGAGAAACAGTCCTCACTCAAGGCGGAAGGATTTGGTTCCAACCCCAGCACTTCTGGTTACTGCCTTGGACATGACACTTGACCTGTTAGAGCTTTACTAACCTCATCTGTAAAACAGGGTGAATATCAGGCGCCGTCTTATGAGGGGTGTTGTGGGGGTTAAAGGAAATGGTACCTGAGAAGTACTCAGAACTGTGCCTGGCCCACTATAAATGCTGGGACTACATGTTGTATTAGTCAGCATTTGATAGGTTTGCTCTTGTGACAAACATCCCCTGAATCTCAGTGTTTCACAAAAACCAACAACATCTTTCTCATGCTACAAGGCAGCTGTGTCGTTCTGGGATCCAGGCTGCAAAAGCAGGTCTTACTTGAAACTTGGAACTCTCGCAGCAGAGGGAAAGGAGCGATGGCCAACACACAGCGGCTCTTAAAGCTTCCACTGGGCCTGGCACTTGTCCCCGTGCTCACCTTTCATTGGCCACAGCCAGTCACATGACCCAGCCTGATGTTGATGGGGCGGGAAATAAATCCTCTCACAGGGAGGGGTGGAGAATGTGGGGATGGCGAGGTGACAGGCCACTGTCATGACTGATTAACGCAGGGCCAAGGGAGCGTGGGGGTCATGATCCGGATGTTTTGTTGTGGGTTTGGGTTGGATTGTGGCAAAATGGTGAGTTTTGAAGCTTTGACATTAAAGCGCCTCCCTCCTATTCTGGGTTTCCTGCTCCCTCCGATCCCTGGCTTTCCAGAGCTCCAGGGCCCTGGCCAGTCTGTTGAATCCCTCCTGCCGTAGGGAAAAGACCTCATAAAACGATTCACAAAAGATAAAGGTCAGACTCTCTGGAGAGGAACGCTGAGGACGACGCTGGACGTGCTGCCAGTGGTGGGACGTTAGGCGCAGCCAGGAGGACGACGCCTTTGCCAAAGAGGCTGTCCCAGCACCTGGGAGGACCGCCGGCCCCAAGGAGGATTGCATGGGCCTGGTCGCACCCAGAAGCCACCAGCGCTCCTGCACCTCCTCAAGCCCCTAGTCTGGGGGAGGGGAGGGGGAGGGGGACGCAAGGGAGGGCCTGCCAGACCCTTTCACAGGAATGTGAATACAGGCCCCGCCCCTGGAGAGGGTAATTCTGAACCCGAGGGAGCGAAGGACCCACGTGTTCAGGGCAAGAGCTCTGGGCTGGGACTGAGGACCAATTGTCCCTGTGACCTCGGGGGTTACTCCTGTCCCTGGGCCTCAGTCTGCCCATCTGTAATTGGGGGCCAGGTCATCTCTCCTCTAAGGCTGCTCCCCTCCTGCGTTCAGCAGGCATCCAGGATGAGGGAGGCTGGAGCACGTGCCAGAGGCAGCCAGGGCCTCCCCATCCGCCTTCCTCACTTCCCTCGTCCCGTGTGCCTTCGGGCCTGGCCTGCCCCCCTCCCCCACCCCTTTTGCAGGTGAAGTGTGTGTGCATCCGTGTGGGTGAGAACATGATCTGTGCGTACAGTGGACCTTCCTGTCCAGGGCAGGGCCCAGCGTGTCTCCGCCGCTTCACCCAGGCTGCGGCCTCCTGGCACGACCGCACGGCCCCCAAATGAGTCTCCCACCGTCTCACACAGACGTGGAACAGAACGAGGAATTTGAGAAGAACACTCCATCTGTGGCACTGCCACGCCCCCTCTTCCTGGGGCAAGCTGGCTCTCCTCACTGACCCTGGGCCTCGGTTCCCCACCCATATAAGGAGAGTGGCCTCCAGCTTGGGTGAGAGCCTTCCAGGGCTCTGACCATGAGCCTCGTTCTAGACGGTGCTGTTGGGTGGCCCTGCAGCCCCAGCTTGCTCTCAGGAGTGTGACGTGACCTGGTCCTTCCGGAAAGGCAGTCCAGGGCCAGACGTGTGCTCTCTGACGGGAAGTTCCAGATGCCGACAGCAGGTGGCGCCGTTTTCTTGACTGAAGCAGCGGCAGCGACCACTGGTCTCCCAGGCTCCAGGCTCAGGGCCCGGCAGGCTCTTTGGCACTTGGGGTCCCTTCTCCTTGGAGCCTGAGGCTGGGCCCTTGGGCACACCCTTTCGGGCCCATCACTTGCCCTGGGGACGGGCTCTCAGATGAGAGACAGCCGAGCAGGGAGCAGACGTGTGCAGACACGGTCACACGGGGCGCACCGAGGCGCACACAGGCGGTTTGCTTCTGTCTGCCTGGTGCCAACTGCCCAGCCTGTTGCCACTGATCACATGTGAGCCTGCATGTAACCCACACGGCGCAGGGTTCTTCAGGCTGGGGGGTGTGAGGGCAGGAGGGCTCAACGGAAGGGCGTGTTTGCGTGTGTTCCTGTGGGTAAGCGTGGGTGCGCAAACGCTGTGTCTGTGGTCCGTGTGTGTGTGCCCGTGCACAGGTGAGGGGGTAGCGTGAGGGGGTGTGCACACGTGTGCGAGTGGGTGTTGTGTGTGGAAGCACTCCGGTGCTGTATCCCTCTGGGCACGACTGTTCTGCTGTGTGTGTGTGTGCGTGTGTGTGTGCGTGTGTGTGTGTGTGTGTGCGTGTGTGTGTGCGTGTGTGTGCATGTGTGCATGTGTGTGGAGACACGTGTGACACTCTCCCTGGCAGGACATTTGTGTGTTTGGAGAGTTTTCCTCACCACGTGGGTCTGGGGAGGGCGGGCTCCAGGTGCAGACCCTCTATTCGGGCACAGACGACCAGTCCCAGCCCGTCTCTTACTGGCAGGACGACTTTGGCCGAGTTCCTTCTCTGAGAGCCTCAGTTTCCCCGTCTGTAAATGAGATGACGATGCTCTTACAGGGTCAGCTGGTGAGGACTGTGATGGAGAGCGCAGAGGGCTCCCCAGGGCCAGGCACGTGGTCGTCATAGCTCCGTGGTGTGGGGTCCCCAGTTCCCTGAGCAACTGCTCTGGGCCACTGACCCCTCTGGGACCCAGTTCCTCCTGCTGTACAATCACTCCCCCTCTGAAGGCAAAGCCAGATTTTCAAGTGAGATGCGGGGAAATGCATGGCCCAGGGTAGGTTCTCAGAAAACGTGGTTTTGGGGTGCTGCCCCGGCTGGCCCAGACGCTTTTGGGAGGCAGGCACAGGCCGGCTCTGCAGAGGTGGCTTCTGGGCAGGGGCAAGGCCAGGAGGGTGTGGGGTGAGCGCAGGCCCTGCAGGCCCTCCTCCGCCCTCCCTGCGCGCTCCCTGCCTCTCCCCTTCCTCCAGCCCTGGCCTTCGTTTGGCATCGTGCCCGGGGGAGTGGGTGCGGGGCAGTCTCCCGGTGCCCCTGCCCCTCTCTCGATTTGCATGTTTAGAAACGCATCTGCTGACACTCGGAGCTTTGGCCCAGCCTCCGTGTCCCTGGGAACTGAGCCCTTTGCATGCACTAGAACCCACTCCCCGCCAGCACCTCTGAGCGCCCTGTTCCCATCTGGGGGTCTCAGGGTGTCTTCTTATTCCCCGTCTTTGCCTGCACCCGTGGGGCTATACTCACTCACCGGCTGCTGGGTGATGCTTTCAGATCACAGGCCTGACATTTCAGTGTTTGCAGCCCGAGCAATCGATTCTCCCTGCGTAATCGCTAAGAACCGTCCATAACATTTCATCAGCCCCATTGGCGCTCGGGCTGCTTCCTCTGGGCCCCATGCTGGGCGGCCTATGCCCTTTCCTCTGGGACTGAGGGCCTTCTCTGTGCCATGCATCTCCCCTGCTCCCTACCACTACCCTCCTGCCACCTTCCCTGAGGCTGCGAGGGCTCAGTTTCTGGTCACCTCCACCTTCCCGTGTCATCTTGGACCAGTCACATCGTGTTCCCCTCAGTTTCTCTAAGACGAGGTTCCTTTCCTACCTCAGGGCCTTTGCACGTGCTGTGTCCTCCACCAGAACTCTTTCCTAGTAGCCCCAACGTATTCTCCCTTTTTGCCTGGCTCACTCCCACTCGGCATTCAGGTCTCAGCTGCACCATTACCTCCTCTAGGAAGTCCTCTTGGATTTCCCAGAGCAGGTTCGGTTACTCCATTCCACTCGTTTCTTTGGTGCTGTCTCTCCTCTAATGATTTACTTGGCACGTGTCCTCCTGGCGCCACCTGAGTCGGCCTTGTTTCTGTTTTGTTTACTTGTGCATCCCTTCGGCTCACACCGATGGGGTGTCCAGTAAATGCTGGTTGAACGAAGGAATGAAGGAATGATTGAATAAATACTTACTGAAAGCAGACGTTCAAACAAAGGCCCAACCTTCTGGCCATGGGAATGTCCCTCCCACAACCATGAGGAGAATGATGGACCCTCTCCAGGCGTCCTTTGTACAATGGGTGGCAAGACTGGGGGGAGCAAGGTGTGGTCCTGTTGATGGACAAATCCAGGGACCAGGCTTCCTCTTTCGTCTTTGGTTCACGTTGGCCGAGCTGAATCTAAACATGAGCCTGGTGCTGGCGGTGACACGGAGGTGGTGATGTGAGCTTACAGGCACTGGGCCGTGGCAGTGAAGAGCATGGTGCTGGTGATGGCAGGAATGATATCACCCGTGCTGATGCTGGCGACTTGTTGGGTGGTGAAAAGAATGGCAATTTGCTGTGGCTGTGGGTGCTGGTGTTTAAGAAGATGGACTTTGGAGTCAGACAAGCCTGTGTTCCTCTCCTATCTCTATTCACCACGTTAGAGATTCAAGAAACCGTCACTCTCAGTCTCTTCATCTGTAAAGTGGGAACAAGAAGAGAACCTGCTTCCTAGGGGCAGGCCTGGGACTGGGCTTGTTGTGAGAGCTACAGGGAGGTGCATGGAGAGCTCCCCGCACAGTGCTTGATGCAATGAGGTTTTGGGTAAAAATGTGTGGAAGAAAGTCATTATGCAATAGCTTCAGGTGACAACGGCAGCAGGTGTGACAAAATGATAAAGATGGCAACGTTGGTGTCCTTTCTGACGCGGGTGCGGTTGGTGGTGGTGAAGTGGTGATGCCGATGGTGGTGATGGTGACAGGGGGTTATAATTCATGAATTCAATCTGTCAGTTAAACAACCAGCATGTGTTTATGCCACGAGGTGCCCTGGTGCCACGGGAGGAACCCCGGTCTCCGGTCTGGGGCTCCCATTTCTCAGAGGGACACACTGAGCCCTGTGGGCCCTCACAGGAAGCCGGTGGTGACCGGCAGAAGGCACTCGGATGTGTCCGGCCAGCACGTGTCATGGTTGAGCCAGTTTGTGAGGAACTGCACAGGGATGCCTTCTTCCCATTTGCATGTGTAAGATGTATCTGTGCTTCATCTCAGGCGCCAGCCCCCCTCCCTGCTCTGCCCGGGTCGCTGGGAGCTGAGCTGTTTGTATGCACAAGAGCGCAGAGAAGCACACTGGCCCGGCCCCTCCACGCCAGCGCCTCGCATTCTGATGCTCATGTCCAAGAGGAAGTCACGACCAGAGAGGGCGGCGCCTTGCCCAAGGCCACACAGCTAGGGAGGCAGAGCAGTGGCTCAAGGAGCACAGGCGACAGCAGTACTGTGACCCCTCCCCTGGCCCAGGGCTCTCCTCACACTGGCTGATCACAGCGCGGGGAGCAGGTGGGTGCTGTGGAAATAGGGACCGAGGACACTGAGCCTTATCCAGCAGACAGTGTCGTCAAGCCTGTGCACGTGGGAGGGAGAAAGGCCTGGGCTTGAATCCCATAGACAAGCTGTGTGACCTTAGGCAATCCACTCAGCCTCTCTGTGCCTCAGTGTCCTTGTCTGTAAGACGGAGGTGGTGAATGGGACCTGTGTGAGGATTAGTAAGTCTGTACACAGCCCCCGGGGGGCAGGGCTGCCCGGAGGTAAAGGAGGCTATTGTTTCGGGCCCCGCACTTCCTATATTCTGACAAGTCTCTTCAATGTCCCCCTTGAAATAGGAACTATCCCCATTTTTCAGGTGAAGAAACTGAGGCTCAGAGAAGGGAAGGGGGGATCTTGCTTGGCCAGGATTCATGCCCAGGCCTGGCTGGCTCCGTGCTCGCCTGCCTGGGCTGGGGATGTGTGGGACGGGGTCGGAGAACAGCAGGGGCTGGGGGCTGGAGCGGGGAGTGGGAAGCAGCGAGCCTGACATAAGGCCCTCAAGAATGCGATCACTTCCTTCTGGACCCCTGGGAGCCTGGTAATCCTGGGGCGGCTGGGATGTGGGGAGACAGCTGTGCTGGGTATGGTGAGGGGGTGGGGGGAGCCTCCCGGGCCCCTTCCTGCAGGGCTGAGAGCTGTGGGCCAATTAACCCTGGCAGAGCCGGAGCCAGGAGGCGGGAGGGGAAGGCTGCGTGGTGGGGGACTGGCGAGATCTGAAACAGGCCTGCGCGGGCCCACCCGGTGGCCCTTCCCCAGGTGTGGCCAGCTGGCCGCCCTGGGAGGTGCTGGGAGACTGGCCTCGGAGCATGACAAGGGAGGAGGAGGGGGTGGGCCTTTCACAGGCCACAGCTGGAAAGGCCATTGCGGGCGATCCAGCCCAAGCCCCTCGCTTTACAGCAGGGGACACTGAGGCCCGGAGAGGGGCAGCAACCGCTCAAGGTCACACAAAAGTCAGTGCTGAGCTGGGAGTCGGCCCAGGGCCTCCCGACTTCTCTCCATCCTGTCGCAGGGCGCGACTCACCGGGACCGTGGGTGCAGAATCCATTCGTTCATCTTCGCTGCCCCCACGGGCCTCCTGCACAGGCCACGCGCCCCTCCACTGGGAGCCCCCCTGGAGTGGCCGTCATGAGGATACTTTGCAGCTTTGTGATTTTACAAGTGTTTATGGTTTTAGAGTTTCTCCTTTGTAGTATCTTATACCTTACCAAACACCTTCGAAAGCTTGATCTCAGAGGATCCTCGCCACACTCCGTG
>NW_005872777.1:21820-41616 GCF_000147115.1 Myotis lucifugus | reverse complement strand
GGTGTGAGCAGTGGCTCTGGTGCCGGCAGTGGGTGCAAGTGCTGGGTGGGACCGCAGCATACGGGAGTAACAAATTTTTAGTAACCACCAGAGGCTCGCCCTGATGACAGCAACTGGTGCCCCACCTTGGTCTGGTGCCCCCACTCACCTGCTCCACCATCCCACCGTGGCCAACACCTGCCACATTCCGCGCTCTGCCACCTGCTGCCAACGCCCGCCATGTTCCATGCATGCTCCCTGGTGGTCAGTGCATGTCATAGCGACCGGTTGTTTGGTCGTTCCACTGTTTGGTCTATTTGCATATTAGCCTTTTGTTATATAGGATAATCATATTGTATGTCTTAAAGATATATATTTTAATTTGTCAATTATACCTCGACGAAATGGGGGGGAAAATGGGGGGGAAGGTGCATTAGGACAGAGGATTTATGAATAGTGGATATAACTTTAAAATTGAGTATACTGAGGAGAAGTGAAGGGCAACCTTTATCAAATGTTCAGGCAACATTCCTATCGCCCTCCTTGGCTGCCTGAAAAGTGTACTTGAAGTGGCCAAGGAGCAAACTTCCACGTGACTCCCAACAGTCACAGCCGACTCTCTGCCTTCATCTTTCTCATCTGTGCACGTCACCTTTGCGTTTCCTCACTTTGAAACAAACTCCATTGAGAGCCGTGTGCAATTTTAGAGATGGTAATACATCCGTTTGGATGCCTGGGATGGACTCATCCCTGTTTGTTTGTTTTTCCCCTCCAACGTGCTGCTCCATGGCAGAAACACAGCCGGCCCTGGAGTTCAGCTGCACAAATATTCCCAGCTGTAGAAAAAGGCACAGATTGCACTGAGGTGTTTGCTTTGCTGTTTGTTGACCAGCTCCTCTCACTGACCTTGGGTGGATCTAAACCACCCGCAGCTCAGCTACCCTGTCCCTGGCAGAGATGTGGCCCATGGTGCTGGGATGGCATCATAGAGACTTAGGGGTAAAAGATTTAAGTTGACCTTGATTTTGAATATTTCTCCTTTATCCTTGAATGACAACTATTATTTGTTTTCTGAAAATGAACATCCATTCACCTTTGCTTATTGGACCTTCTTCATCTCAGGATTCTGGAAGAGGCATGACATTATCTTTCCAAGTTACTGATTTTTATAGCACCCAAGACTCAAACTGCAAAATTTATTTGGGATGGCTGAGCAGCTCAGACTGAAAAATGTTTTTTATTGCCAGCATATAGACAGAAGGTGAATTTTTCATCATTTTTAAAAATGAAAATTTAGAGAACAACTCAAATGCTCCTGCAGTCAGTTTAAGTCTTTAGGTGTGGTATATAATAAAAAGAAGAGAAAATAACAACACTGGGAATTCATATTATCAGATCATCATGGGCTTGGATCCTGATTCTACTACATGCATCTCTCCCTCAGTTTTCCCACATGAACAATGCAGGATGTAATGTATGGTTTATAGAGTCACCATGTGGAATAGGGGACACCATATACATGACATAGCTGACTCAGGATATGGCTCATGGTAGACACTTAATATTTGTTGGATTCTCCCTGCTCTTACTCTCCAGGGTACATAGCAAATGGTAAAACTATATAATGGAACACAATTCCCTGGATTAGGTACCCAATAAAGGAATAAAGACTATGAAATGATAACCCATTAGTGCAGTTTAGGGTTAAACATGTGTATCTAAATTGTAACATATATAGGAAATTTAGAAAAAATAATCTAAAGTTATCAAAGAATGTGCACCGGCTCCTCAAGTTTATTTTTCCCACCTTCCCTAACTCCATATTTCCATTTCAGGTGTAAGCAGAGTTACTCATGGTTACTTAATTAGAAGACATCCACGGTTGGTGCTCTCACCTTATCCATCTTTCATTATCCAGAGGCTTAAAGGAAAACCATCAACATAAAACTCCAAGCGTCAATAAGGTTCCCAACACTTTATCACAGAAGAGTGTGAACTTGCTTTTCATTTTTCTGGGGAGCCTCTATCTTCACTCCCAGCCACCACTCCCATGCATTCTTCTCCCTATTAGGACCACAGTATGACAAACCTTGGTGGGAAGACAGGTTGTAAAACCTGAGAGGAAGGGGGGCCATGTACAGAAGAGAGAAATGATTAGATAATTAAATTGATTGGTAACCCTTAAGACCAAAGTAACTGTAAATTTGTGTATTTTCTGGCCTTTCTGCTCATTTGATGAGTAAATCCTACAGCTGTCCAAATCTAGTCCTTGGCTTATGTTAGCTATGCAGAGTAGCATAGCTGGTTCAAGCTGTGCATAGAGAAACAGATGCATGAGGCCAAAATCTGGCAGAATGCCAGAGGAGCGTTTGGGCAGTATACCAAAATATAGTTCAGGGGCCTGCACGGATATGGGACCAGATAGCTGGAGACTGCAACCAGAAATGCCCAAATATGAATGCTATTCCATGAGTGAGAGTCAAAGTAAAAAAGACTTCATAAAAATACAATTTAGGGACTGAGTGTGAGAGTGTGAGAGTCTGATTTGGAACTTTTCTCATAGCCTAGTGATTACTAAAGGTGTTTTTTTTTTTTAAATATATTTTTATTGATTTTTTACAGAGAGGAAGGGAGAGAGATAGAGAGTTAGAAACATCGATCAGCTGCCTCCTGCACATCTCCCACTGGGGATGTGCCCACAACCCAGGTATGTGCCCTTGACCGGAATCGAACCTGGGACCTTTCAGTCCGCAGGCTGACGCTCTATCCACTGAGCCAAACCGGTTTCGGCACTAAAGGTGCTTTTGTTGGAGGAAGTCTTGGGTAAGTATAAAGGCATGACCTTGCCAGCATGACGTGGATGTGCTATACTGTATCAGATAGAAGTGGGGATGTGTGCAGGAAGTACCAATCTCTTATTTACAAGCTCTGAGATGCCAATAAGACAACTGTCTCTGTCTTCTGAAGCTGTGCATGCATTTCTATTTTGACCACCCTTTCTACCGGTTGGTGGAAACTTAAGCTAAGTCCATTCATTGCCTCCATAATCCCCTAGGTTGTTGTCTGATTTCTATTAAGCTTACATACTGCCATGGCACGTGACTGGTGGGAGGCACTCTGGCACCCACTGAGATGTTAGTATACCCATCTGGACTTTGGTCTTCTCCTTCCGAGCTTAAGAGTGATTCAAGTCTTTCAGGTCTCTCTTCACTGTTCAGTCCCTTCCTAAAGCATGTGGGGATCATTCTTTTGCTCCCTTGCTGAACTGGGCTTTGAAATGCAGCTCAGAGAGATGAGATGCCATTGTCCCCTTTACCATGTCTGTTGTATTTCTCTTTCTTTTGACCCAGAGAATTTTTATCTGGACAATAGGTGGAAATACCCTGGATCATAATCCATTCTTCCCTATCATTTGATGCCCAATTGTATACTCAGATTTCTTTTTTGTTTTTAATCCTCTCCTGCGGATATTTTCCCAGTGAGAGACACATACACTGGTTGCCTCCTGCACGGGAATTGAACCTGCAACCCTATGGTCCGAGGACCAATACTCTAACCACCAATCAACACCGGCCACAGGTACTCCGATTTCTTTTAAATTTAAAGTTTCAAATATAAAAACGGGCTCTTACTACAACAACAAAAACTTGTATGTTTAAAACTTTAAATTTGTTTATTTTTGATCTCTCTCTGCTTTATAGCAACAATATCTTATTCCTGAGGCAAATGATGGGAAGTGGGGTAATGAGTAGAAAGAAATGTAGGGGAAGATCTCCTTTAAATCCTGCCCAAACTTCCAGCTTGCTGGGTTGGAACCTTGGTTGAAAAATGATGCTTTGTTTTGAGGAGAGGAGTCCCAAGCACTCTCAGGCTGGGAGAGCTGAAGAGTTTGCATATTTGTCTGACTCACGTGGAATGATGATGAGTGAAATATAGCTGTTTCTCCAGTAGGGAAATTTTACTTTATTTTATTTTATTCATTTTATTATTTATTTATTTTATTTTAATTAATTAAATTAATTTTATTATTTTATTTTATTTTGGAGCACTTGTTAATCCGTTATGATTTATTAGCTGTACAGCAATAGATCCTCCTCCCCAGCTTTCAACTCCATGATATATTTTATTACAGGTCTCATGTTGGTGTCCTAAAATAATGAAAAATATCACACACTACAGCTAAGAACAAAATGTATCAACCTAGAGTCTGGCAGCTAACTGATGGCTCTCTTCAAAGCAACACACAGAAGGAAAAGTGTTTGAAATCAGCAAGATGGAGGCTCTCTAAAACACACATTTTAAATGTGACAGTTCATGTGCAAGAATCATTTTTTAGTTGGTTTCGCTTCACATTATTACCTTTATTTATTATTATTTTTTTAAGATCCAAAGTTTAAATTACTGACTGAATGAAAATTTCTGGCCCACCTGCTAAGGGCTGCTATGACCTGCTCATAGTCACCCTTCTGCTTTAACAGAGGATTTATAAAACAGAAAATTCATCTACAAACAGAGCAAAGAAAATGTGGATGGGAAATCATAGCGGAAAGTTAACTGTACAAGGTTCAAATGCTGGCTCACAGCTGGAATCACGATCTCCCACATGGGCGTCCGTCTAGCGGGCAGCAGTCTGGGGCCCTTTTTGTCAACATTTACACACTACAGTCTGTGGTAACTTAATTTGCAAGTGATTAAAATGCTGGGTTTTCTTACACTGCACTTCTTTTCAACCTCTTAATTAATGGAAAAGATGAAAATGTAAAAATAGTTATTTACAAGCTTGACCATACCAGAAACTTTGCCAAGAAAGAGGCAAAGCCTTCAGGACAAAAACTGATCGCAGCATGCCATATTATTGGTGTGCAAAGGGAGCCAGGCAAAAAGCAAAAGCAAAAACCAGTTTAAAAGTCTAAGTCCTTCCCAAGTCTGCATTTACGATTAAAAACTCTCCTGGGAAGAAGACCACAGAACTCTGGGCAAGCGGGGGGCTGCCCTGGAGTGGTTCACCGCAGCCAGAGGAGGGTCCAATGTCTGTTTCTATCTAAGAAACCAGTTAGGCGTCAACCCCGCCCTCAGCACCTCCTGGTGAACCCGCAGGGACTCAGAACATTTCATGATTTGCCGACGGCAAGTTCTAGTTAAATCGCATTTTCCTAACATCATCCTTGAAGTTTTAGTTCTCGGTATGTTTGGTAAAACGGTGTAAAGTGGTGCTTTTCCCAAAGACAAAAGAAGAAAAAAGGGAGAAAAACGAAGATGCAGGCCGTTTAAACAGCCCTGAGCAGTCCTGCTGAAGACAAGGCCCTGCCATCACCGGTTTATCATGCTGAGGATCCTCTCGGGGTGAGGTCTCCGTTGGGGGCTGTGGCAGCGGGCTGGCCTCCTCTTCCTGCCCCTCCACGGGCTCTGCATCTGGCTCTTTTTTACTTCAACTACAATGTTCTCAATTGCACCTGTATTCTGATCCTCAACCTGGATGAGAGCTGGCTGGGTCTGTTTGGGCTGCCGGGGGTGGGGTGGGGGGCAAGTCCTCTCAGCTTCTTGGCAGGTGGTGGGGCTGGGGTCAGAGGTTCAGGCTCAATTCCCACGGCAGACTCCTCTTCATCCTCGGTGTCATCCAGGTCTGGCTCAGCATTTTGGCTGTCGGAGGGTCTTTGTTTCGCCTCCATTTTCCCCTTCTACACCATCTGGACCAGCACAATTATCAGCATGTCTTGCCAGGGTATTCCGCCGTGGGGATGTTTTCCCACACTTAGAACAGACAGAGGCCGCAGGGACAAAGTTGGGGTCGTGATAGCGTTTGAAGTGCATGTCGAGGAGTTGTTTCTGGCGGAAGGTCTTGTCGCAGTGGCTGCAGGCGGAAGGCTTCTCCCCGTGCGGGTGCGCTTGTGCATGATCATGTGCCTCTCCTGTCTGCAGACGGAATCACACGGAAAGCGCTTCTCATTCTTGTGTGACTGTGATGCTGAGTGAGGGCGGAGCGCTCGTGAAACACAGCCTCGCAGTATGGGCATTCCTTGCCTTGCTCAGTGTGGGAACGCTGCTTTCGCAAGTGGACACCCAATCACTTCCTCTGCTCTGGCATTGTCACAGGGGAACGGTGAGATGTGGCCACATTTTCTGTGCGCTTCTGTAAAGTGTGCATCTTCATGGTACCACTTTGGGTAAATCGCGCATGACAAATACAACACTCATAAGGTTTTCCCCTTCAATGGGTTCTCATGTGCCTTTTCAACTCCAGCCGGGAAGTTTTAGATCCATAGAGACAAAGGCTTGCATTATGACATAGGAAAGCACAACTGAGGAGCACAGCGTATAGGTAATAAGGTGAAATTTGCCAGCTATGATATTCTCTACTATATCCCAGCAAAGACTGATGAGATGTGGACGTAGCAAACATCTTGAGGGTGAAATCCAAGGCAACTAGAGGTAGGAGAAAAAATAGTTGTCTTTTTAAAAAATTTTCAGCTGATATATCATTTTTTAAAAATGATTTTTGTTGATTTCAGAGAAGAAGGGAGAGGGAGAGAGAGAAACATCATTGATAAGAGACAATCATTGATCAGCTGCCTCCTGCACACCTCCCCACCCGGGATGGAGCCCACAACTCAGGCATGTGACCTTGACCAGAATCAAACCTGGGATCCTTCAGTCCCCAGGCCAATGCTCTATCCACCGAGCCAAACCAGCCAGGGCAGAGGTAGCTGTCTTTGAGAAAGCAAGACCAATAAAGTTTTTAGTCCAAATGATAAGTAATATCTAGTTTCAAGTATATTCTTTTGGATTTGAGAACATGTTTTTAAACAAAAAACTTAAATTGCCTTTATTGACAGCAGACATTGCCAGATTTATCCACACAACCAATGTTCCAAATGCCATGTAAAAGGGAAAGAATTAGCCAGATTGTTAAGTAACCTGTTATTATAATTGCTTTTATTTGTTTAATCTTTTTGAAATAATGGCCTCATATTTTTGCCCAAAAGAGAAAGAACAATTGACATTTTTTAGTTGTTTTGCAGGGCAAACAAAATAGGGTGTTTGTTGGTTGAGGTTGCAAGATCATTCTCTTTAGCAGTTTGGGCAGCAGATCAGCAGGGAGAGGTCTGGTAGCTGGGAAGGGCAGCGTGAGAAAAGTGGAGGATTTTCAGGTCAAGGGTAGGGGCCAAGGGCCCAGTTGGAGTGGATGAGTGGGAGTTAACACTTAAATATAAGGAAGGCAGGGGAGGGAGGTAAGAGATCAACCGAAGGACTTGTATGCATGCATATAAGCATAAACAATGGACACAAGAGACTGGGGGTGGGGTGGGGTGAGGGCATGTGCCGGGGGGTAGGGGCGGCCAGGGGAAGGTCAATAGGAGGGGAAAAAAAAGGAGACATATGTAGTGCTATCTGTAATACTTTAAACAATAAAATAAAATTTTAAAAAATAAATATAAGGAAGAAACAGGAGAGCAAAACCATCTAGGTAAAAATGACATCATATCTTGATTTTGGTGCGAAGGATCCCTGGAAGATGGACCCATTGACCTCTTATCTTGGAGACCCCTCCTGTGGGTCTAAGGATAACCCTTAAGTTAAAGGCTTTATGTTTTGTTAGAAGAGAGGATACTCTTTGTTTCTTGTAAAGGGTGAAAGTGTTAGAGGATAGGAGAGGGGCTCATCTTCCATCGGTTGCTCATTGGAATGGGGTTCTTGGAGTACCGCTAGAATAAGCATTTCCAGAGGCCCCCATGGGAGGATGAGAAGTGGTAGAAAGGTTTATTTCCATGGAATTACACCCCTGGGTTTCAAGAGTTCCATTTCCCTTAGTCCAGCCATAGAAAGAGTGTAGCTGGGGCTTCAGTCGAGCCCCAGAGAGTATCCAGAGTCTCCTTTCCATGTTGGAGCCAGGTCCAGCCCAGCATCAGGCTAGCTTAGCTTGTGTTTCTCCACTGCAGTCCATTAGTTCATTGCGTGTGGAGATCGGCATGTGTGGGCCACACAGGCGAACATACGAGAACCAAGAGCCAAGAGCCAGGTGAGCAACAAGAGAGCCCAGAGAGAACTTCTTTGTTTAGGGAATTATGCATTCCCAAATCTTCACTTCCTTGCAGTGACCACATCCATTCTGGCCAATGATCTCTGTCCCCAGATGTGATGGACAGAACCTTCCCTAGTCACCCCAACTTCCCTTTGTTGAGTCCCTGGAGTGTGAAGTTGCAGCTTGTTGGTGAAGCTGCCCAAATGACATGCCTACAATGTCTACCCTCCCCCCTTTTTCTCCTTTTCTATTATTAATAACTAGCTAATTACAATGGTATCAAAAGGAATAATTAATCTCAAGATTTTACCCCTCCAAAGCCATAATGAAGTATTTTGTGTGTGGAGAAAAACAGTCAAAGAGTAAATATATGCAACTTGGTCAACAGCAATGACTCTTGGGGAATTTAATAAACTCTATTTAGGTTCTTCCAAACTTAACACATGTATTCAGCTTTACCTTGGGTCATTTTATACATACATACATACATACATACATATCTATCTATCTAATCCTCACCCTAATTATTGCATACATACTTAATGAAAAGAAGGGAGAAACATCAATGTGAGAGAAACATTGATCGGTTGTCTTCCGTATGTGCCTGGATCGGGGACTGAACCTGCCCAGGTATGTGCCCTGACTGGGAATAGAACCAGCAACCTTTTGGTGCACAGGACGACACTCAACCAATTGAGCCATTCTGGTTGGACTATCTTGGGTCATTTTAAAATTGTGTTCTTTTTCTCTTAAAATGACCAAAGAGAATTGCTTATTATCCAGGATCAACCTGTTAACTGGAGACAGCATATTCCCTAATTACAGTATCTATTTTTGTGTGTGTGTGTTAATCCTTACCTGAGGATATATTTGCATTGATTTTTAGAGAGTGAGAAGGAGGGAGAGAGAGAAACATTCATGTGAGAGAGACACATCGATTTGTTGCCTCCCGCACTCACCCTGACGGGGGTTGGGGATTGAACCTGCAATCCTTCAGTGCATGGGCTGATGCTCTAACCACTGAGATCAGGCCAGGACTACAGTATCTCTTGAATGCACATCTCACTGACCTCTATTGGGGAGGAAAGGAAAGAATGTAGTAAAAAGTTCCAGAGTTTTACTCTGGTCTTCAGCTGACTAGCTCATTGACTTTGGACAATCCTGGGACCTTTTTGCATATGTTTCCTCATTTTGCAAAATAAAGTGAGATGGGGTAGTTCCATCAACCCCTTCTTTCTCTCTGCCGTTCTGATTTGTTAGAACTGCTGAATGATTGCCTACACGAAATGATTTACTTTCTTCTTCTTTGAAGTAATGGAGCTCATTTTGTATAATTTCCATCTCCCTGTATTTCTGTTAAGCAAAATCTAACAGCCTTTGATATCTCTTTGTCTACTTTCTAGGGAATTTCAGATATAATCTCATTTGGTTATGTGGAGACCAAGCAAAACATTGTCACTGAATGCCTTATGCTTTCCCACAATGCTATCAGAGCTGAATTCTTACAGCAGATGCGCAAAAGATAACGCAAGAGGGATTGAGAAGAACGGGAGTAAGAAGAACCTGTGGACACAAACTGAAAGGGCAGTAAATAGGAGCATGAGAAAAGCCACCACAAAGAAAGTTCTTTCTCCAGCCTTGAGGTTATGAAAATGTTGATTTCATTTGTAAGATGATGTTGGAAAGGTGACAAGGGAAAGGCTTCTAGTACTCGGTGAGCACCTACCAAGGGCCAGGCACTGCCATTTGTCCCCGTTTTGGCTGTGCCATCGACTTTGTAGATGAGAATATTGAGGCACAGGCCTCACCCAGGAAGTGAGTGGCATAACTGAGGTTTTAAGCCAGAAATCTAAGCCAGAGGGTAAATAAAAATTAAATAATCACAGATAAGGCTTCAGCTACCCCCTGATCTGTCCCCTCTCCTATTCTTAGATGTCAACAGCGTTACCATTTCACTATGCGATGTACTTTAGACATCTTCCCATGTTCATAGGTGTGCAAATACGTCGTTCATTTTAATTCTGTATCAGTTTCATGGTATGGGTCTACCATAAGTCACTTCATTTAACCTTTTCCTTATTGTTTTCACTATTAAAAATGATCCTAGGGTGAGCATTCTTTACCTGTTGTCATGTGCACATGTAAAAGAATTTTTCTAGGTAGATTTGAAAAAGTAACATACATGTATGTTGTGTACATACATGTATATGCATACGATATGACATTTGTGTATGTATGTACATATGTGTGTTTTTAAGATCCTGCCAAATTCCCCTTACAAAGGGATTGTACCAAATCACCTGTCCCTCTGCGTTGTATGTAAGTACCTGTTTCCTCATGCTATCACCTACACTTGGTATTATCGCACTTTAAACATTTGCCAAGCTATTATTACATAATTTTTTCAAATGCATTTCTCTGACCATGAGTGAGTTTAGCACCTCTTGAATTATTTTCCTCTAGAAAGGGTTTTCAATAAATAACAGGAGAGCACCTGAGGCCTGTTCTGTGCTGCGCAGGAAGCCAGTGAGTTTCTTTGTGAAGAGGATGCTGAAGGTCATTTGACTTGGAGGTCCAGGGCAGGCGGCTGGCGGGAGTGGTAAGATCACACTCTCATTAGGAATTCGCCTGGGGGCCACAAAGGAGGCTGAGCAGGTCCTTTTATTTATTTATTTTTTAAAACATATTTTATTGATTTTTTACAGAGAGGAAGGGAGAGGGACAGAGAGTTAGAAACATTGATGAGAGAGAAACATCGATCAGCTGCCTCCTGCTCACCCCCCACTGGGGATGTGCCCGCAACCAAGGTACATGCCCCTGACAGGAATCGAACCTGGGACCCTTGAGTCTGCAGGCCGACGCTCTATCCACTGAGCCAAACCAGTCAAGGCTGAGCAGGTCCTTTAAGCATGTAAGTGATGGCACTCAAATCTAACAGAATATTAACCCTGAAATCAGGTCTGAATTTCCAGGCATAGTATCTATCTTTGGATTTGGTTTAATGTTTTTACCCTTGATTTATGTGTGTGCCTTCCTTAGCATCCCATATCTCAAGCAGCATGAATGTATTAAACTTTCTTAAATGTATTAAGCGGTTCTCAACCTGTGGGTCGCGACCATCGGAAAACAAATATAGCATATCAGATATTTACATTACGATTCATAACAGTAGCAAAATTACAGTTATGAGGTAGCAACAAAAATAATTTATGGTTAGGAGGTCACCACAACATGAACTGTATTAAAGGGTCGCGGCATTAGGAAGGTTGAGAACCACTGTAAGTGATGGAATTTAGCAAATATGTTACGGTTACCATCTTTGTTGCTAAGAGGGAATGTGGAAATCTGACAAATATTATAGCTTTCATTTTCAAGACCCATTTTCGAAGCAGTTTCACTAACAAGTCTCCCGATTTACCATGCCATTAACAGAAATAAGTCTTTCTGGACAGCAGTAAAGAAGCGGATTAGCACAATTTACAGCTTTCTCAAGATACAGATAGGGAACCTACTTATACTCTATGTATACTATAATAGTTTGATACCTTTTTCAAAATAGCAAAGAAACATTCCTGTGATAGAGTAATACATAGACTTGCTTTTAAGACACCTCAGCTCATTTTCCATCCACTCATCTATTGAAGACAGCATCCCTCAAGGATGAAGCCCCAGGTCTCAGCAAGTCTCCTGTTTGCCAGCAGTGATTAGGAATTACTTAGTTGCTGACATCATCATTGTTTGAAAGAGGAAACCTTTTCCACTTCAAGCTGAGGACATGGTGCTTAGATTTTCTCATTTAAATAAAATGTTATCCAGGGACAACCCTTTGACTGTGTACCCTAGCCACACACACTGTTCAACAAAAGAGCAACCGCAATAAGCAGAGATATCGAGGACTTAGGACACAGCTCATTAGGATAAACCTGTTCCTTTTCTTTGCCAAAGTCAGGGAGGAAACACATGTCTGCCAAACAGAAGGAGTAATGAGAGGAGCCTGTCAGTAAGGAAGACAGTCTGCTTTGGGGAAAACATTGGAAAGTTTCTTCTAGTCCATGGAAATTCTATGTTCTCTATAATCCTTGTATTCAGAGGATCTCAACATGATTGGGGGCCCATTACAAAGTTCCACTGTGCCTGGTAAGAGAGATGCCCACTGTGACAAGGGTGCCTTTCTATGGCGATGTAAATTGCATGGCCATCCAGGCTGTGGCATTAGCCTATGAATGAGAGTAAGGAGGAACAGCTACAGAGATAGGTGGAAATCCAGGTGAGGTTGTGGGAGACAAGGGGGAGGACTTCAATAAGAAGAGAGGAGACAAGTAGACCGGAGGTTGAAAAGAGGACTGAAAGTTCTTCATTGATCTAGTGAGAACAAAGGGAGCTGTTGGTAGAGTGATAGTAGCAAAAGCCATTTGGGAGGAGAGAAAATGGTGGCAGAAGTTAGAGACATTTTAGAAAATATTTTTTTATTGATTTTAGAGAGGAAGGGAGAGGGAGAGAGAGAAACATCAATGATGAGCGAGAGTCATTGATGGGCTGCCTCCTGCATGCCCCACACTGGGAATTGAGCCCACAACCTGAGTATGTGCCCTGGCCTGGAATTGAACCGTGAACTTCTGGTTCATATGTTGATGCTCAACCACTGAGCCACGCCAGCAGGCTCTATTATTCTTTTTTTTAAAAATATATTTTATTGATTTTTTACAGAGAGGAAGGGAGAGAGATAGAGAGAAACATCGATGAGAGAGAAACATCGATCAGCTGCCTCTTGCACGCCCCCTACTGGGGATGTGCCCACAACCAAGGTACATGCCCTTGACCGGAATTGAACCTGGGACCCTTAAGTCCGCAGGCTGACGCTCTATCCGCTGGGCCAAACTGGTTAGGGCAGGCTCTATTATTCTTAATGTAGTAGATTACGTTGATTGATTTTGTATGTTAAACCAACCTTGCATTCCCAGGATAAACAGCATCTCGTCAAAATGTATCACCCTTTTTATGTGTTGATGGGTTTGATTTACTAATATTTTGTTAAGAATTTTTGTGAATATATTTATGAAAAGTATTGGTCTATAGTTTTCTTGTAATAATTTTGTCTAGATTTATTATGAGGATGATACTAGCTTCAAGAGATCAGTTGGGAAATTTCTTTGTTCTCCATTTTCTTAAAGCATTAATATAAGGTTGCTATTATTTCTTTTTTGAGTGTTTGATATAATTCACCAGAAAAGCTCTATAAGGCTGGAGCTTTCTATATGTGAAGTTTTAACTAGAAGCTTAATTTTCTTAACAGATATAGGACTATTCAGATATTCTCTTTTGCCTTGAGTCAGTTCTGTAATTTGCATCTTTAAGCAAGTTGTCCATTTCATCTAAGCCATCAAATGTATTGGCATTTGTTCATAGCATCCAGTTATTATTTTTATTGTAGAATAATAAAGACATCATTTTATTTCTGATTGGTAATTGGTGTCTCATTTCTTTTTCTTTTTTTTTTTAAATGAAGTTGGGAGCTTGTCTCAGTTCTGATGCTTCTGTACTAGCACCCAGAATTTCCTTTCATCTCTCTATCTTTTCCTGACTCCCTGGTCTCAATCAAATTCAGCAGTGTCTACTTGTGTCTGAAATCCCCCATTGATTCTCATGTGCTGGAGTTGGGGTACACCACAAAAGCACCTTGTCAGGGCAGTTTGAGAATTCAGCAGTGCAAGGTCCCTAGAGAAATAAATGGCAAGAGAGTGCCACCCTACTCCACTGGGGTTCCCTGCTGTCTGTGAAGGATGGGTGGTACTTATGAAGAGTCACCTGGTGTATCCCACTCCTTCCTCGTGCTGCCTTCACTGAGCCTCTTTCACTAGCCTGCCTTTCCTTCCTGATCAGGCAGATGGATACAGGTTACTATGTTAGTCTGGGTTTCGACCAGAGGACACCCAGACAGAAGGACTTGGGGGCAGGCAGTTTATCTGGGAAGTGATCTCAGGGTGCTCAAGAGGAAGTGAAATAGGAAAGTGAGAAAAGGCCACGGGGTTGGGCAACTGGGGCTCAAACTCACTAGGCACCTTCTCAGAGACACTGTGGAGCTCACCTCGGAGCTGACCCAGCAGAAGTCAGGGAGGCTGGGGTAATGTTAGAGGGTTGCCCTGTGACAGTAACTCCCCCACACTTCAGAGTGAGCTTAACAACATTCAACAAGCTCCCAGAGACTGGAGAAAGCCACTAAGCAGTAAAGAGAAATGCACGTGTTTGAGGAGGCAGATGTCTGCCATACAGGCTTGTCTACCACAGCTTCAGGTGAAGTCAGGTGGAGCTGGGCCTAGCAGGAGATGGGCAGGACTTCTATGATCTCAGAGGCAAATTCATCTTAGAATCAGAGATAAAAATCCACAGTTTTTGACATTTACCTTTTAAGCATCTAAGGTTTGGATGCCAGACAGTAAAAGGGTTGGAAGGGCATCTGATGCTAATCTCTCCCTCACCCCCACCTCCAGATTAGATAGAGATTCTACAGGTCGGAGGAAGGCAGCGGGAGGGAAGGGAACACATGGACAATATTGAGATATCTCTGTACACAGCATTCCCTAGGGCAGTGGTCGGCAAAGTCATTAGTCAACAGAGCCAAATATCAACAGTACAATGATTGAAATTTCTTTTGAGAGCCAAATTTTTTAAACTTAAACTACATAGGTAGGTACATTGTTATTAACTTAATTAGGGTACTCCTAAGGCTTAGGAAGAGCCGCACTCAAGGGGCCAAAGAGCCGTATGTGGCTCACGAGCCGCAGTTTGCCGATCACGGGCCTAGGGAGTTCTGTGGGAGTTAAGTAACGGCCAAGTGTCCCAGTGAGGATAAACTGCCCATCACTCATCGCCTCCTCCTCTTTGGACGGGTTCCCATGACACCCATATACTCTCCACAAGCAAGGGGGGGTCTTTATCTAAGACATTGTAAGACCCACCCAACTCATGCGGGTGCCGCTCTTTTAGAAGGCCTGGAACTTTTAAATCTGTAGACTGGGAGAGTGGTGGGACACGTGTCCCGGGTCACATGGGAGGGTGATGAGAAGGGTCTCTGCCCCATAACCTGCACATGCCCCCCATCTCCTCAGCTCTCAGAGGCAGTTATCCCTTTCTGAAGAAGTCTCCCCACGACCCCGAGCGGTGGGCACAGACCAAGAGCCAGGTCTTACTCCTGCAGCCCTCAGAGCACAAGGAGGGAAACGGCTGCTCTGGATCACCTCTGGGGGCCTCTTCTGAGCCTCCCCACCATGAGGCTCTTAGCGACTCCTCCTGGGAGAGCCCTGTGGTGTAAGCTCTCAGCCGGATGGAGCAATAAGAGAGGTGGTGCAGGTCAGGCCAAAACGACAGGGTAGCATGGGCCTGAGAGGCCTCGTCATGGTCATGGAGCAGAGCCACAGGAGGCGTCTGAAGCTCCAGGACCCTGGACCCCACTCTGAGCATTAGACCCAACCTGTAGGGTATTGACTTGGGGGCAGCAGAATCTGCAATTGGGGGGCTGGCATGTGGGTAAACTGAGGCACAAGAAGTGACCAGGTTCAGCACTTGACCCTTTGCTCTTTCTCTCCTCACAGGGGCCCCTTCTCACCCACTGATGAGGCCCTGGAGAGGGGAGGTGCAATATTCCCATTTTATAGGTTGGAACCAGAGGCCCAGTGAGGGACTGTGATATGTGGACAGCCACGAGGTGAGCTCCCCGAGCCTGTCTCCCCCGCAGAGGACGGGCAGGAGGGGGTGCAGCACATTCTGTTCCCCAGGAGCTTGTGGTCTTTGGCAGACACGTTACATCTCTGAGCCTCAGCTTCCTCCCTTGTAAGACTATGATGATTACTCCCATCTCTGAAGGCTGCTGGGAGGCTAAAATCTGGTAGATAGTGCATGTGACCAGTGGATCCTGGTCCACAGACGCAAGAAGCTGTGCTAGTTATCACCTCCCTCCCCCCTTACATTGAATTTAGTGGAGGAACGACATCTGACAGCACTCAAATCCAGCTGCAGTTGTGTCACACAAGTGGTCCCCACTGTGCTGCCCCCTCCCCAAAGCCCAGTCTCCAAGGAGCAAGCACTCTCGCTTGAATTGCAAAGCTTTTATTGCTGGAATCCTTTAGGCAGACACGTGGACATGGCGGTTGCAGAGACTCCTTAATGATCAGGCAAGCAGCTTCCTTGGGGCTCCTGGCAAGGATGGCTCCATTAACATAAAGGACTTGAGTATATTTTATTCTGCAAAGAGAAAGTCAGGAAACCTGGTGACCTCAGGGGTAGAAGACACCAAGCTGCAGGGGACACGCCCTGGGCCCTCTGAGGAGGACCTGCAGGCCTGTTTGAAGGGTGACCCCTGGATCTGAGCAGGTAAAAGTGGGTTCCTCCCTACCTCCTGCCCCACAAGAGAATCCCAGGATGTGCCTAGAAGCTTCCGCCGATGGAACAGAGAGAGGAGGAAGGGTCACGGTGGTGAGATGGAGGGCAGTCTTGGGTGGAGCAGGAAGAGGCTGCTGAGGAGGACCTGGTGGGTCCAAGTGCACCTGGGAGTCTCCAGGAATGAGGAGCCCAGTCTACTTTGTCCTCCTGTCCTGTGGACACTTGCAGCTAAAGTCGTGGCGTTCCCATCATCACTTGGGGCAACCTGAAGTTGGGAGGTTGGAAGGGGGCTTTTGGAAGGTGCCTCCTCTCCTGGCATTTGAGGTACAGAAGGGCCCTCTGGGATCCAGAGAACAAGGAAATGAGGGTTTTAGTGGGAATGGAGTCGGGGACTTGAGGAGTTAAGGTAAAGGACTCAATGCTAATAGTTTGAAGATCCAGGCTGGTGAGCTGGAGAGGCTGAGTCAGGGCCTGACACTGAGGCCAGGTGGTGTCACGCAGTCAGGAGGGCCTGGAGGGTGTTAGGCTGTGGCCCGGCAGATGCGAGCGGTCAGGGCCAGCCCAAGAGCTCAAGGGCTAGACTGAGCCTTCCCAGCTGGCCCTTCCCCACACCTTTGGTGCCCACGCATCCTCTCCACCTCCTCATTCAGGGAGCTCTTTTTCCTCCTTGTTTCTCAGGGAAGGGCTATATGGAGAGGAGAGATCTGAGCAGACCCCAGACAGGCCTCAGACACACACACACACACACAGCCAGACCCACCAGCACGGTGACGGCATGCTCCTTATCCTCTTCTGTCAATTTCTGATCAATGCAGTCCTTCAGTTTCCTGGCATTGGCCAATATTAAAGAGTTGTTTTGGTATTTTTCCACTTGTGCAACATATTCTTCTGGGGTTCCCGTCAGGAATATGGTAACATCTTTTTTCACGGCTGGGCAGATGTCACAATCTGAAACATAAAGCAATGAAAGACACTCATGAAAACACACTCTTCCCTTACACCCCGACATGCTTAGGACTGCCCGGGAGGCCTTAAAACCCCGGAGAATCCATGTCCCCAGGAACACACTTCCGCTGGAGATCAGGAGGGAGGCAGCCCAGAGCAGCGCGAGGGCACCGGCCCCCATCATGGTGCAGTTGGCTGGTGCTCCCTACCTACCCTGGAGCCCTTTTATACTTGCTGTTGGCCCCACAAAGGGGAGCGGGGACGGAAGGGGCCTGTATCTGATGCCTCCTTTTCCAGGAGGTTCTGCCAACGCCATTCCCAGGCCATAGCTTGGAATTCCCTGGGGCTGTGTAGGTGGGAAGTGTATACTTTGAAGAAATCCTAAGTCACTGAGTCAACAAAGGGCACTGGCTCAGCCTCCCTTCCCCCCCTCCAGGGCTGTCTGAGGTCAGCTGACACTGAAAACTTAAGAACTGAAATTTCCTAGGTTGACTAGGAAAAGGGGCAAAAAGGTCCCCAAATCAGGCCTCCTGAGGGATGCCCAGTGTCAGCCTGTCACAACTGCCTGTGTCCTTGACGGCAGTCTGGTCCCCCCTAAGGATTTCTCAGGAAGCTCAGTGCTTAGCTGGCTTCACAGCTAGTACCGGCCAAGAGAAGGCCAGAGCACAGGCCCCTGGTCAGGCTCTCTGGTGACTGCTGCCTCCCCTGCTCTCGTCACAATGTCCTTGACATGCTCAGTGGCCCCCCTTGGGCCAGTCCCCTGAATCTGTTTCTGAGCCCTGAATCCTCCCCTACATGCTGGCCCAGAAGTCGTAGTTGTCTGTAGACCAAGTCTGCCACCTGCTTACTTTGATAGCACCTCAATCTGACAGAAATTTCATCCCCCGCCCCCCCCCCCCAGCTGCCTCTTTTCTTTTGAGTTTCTCTGTATCGCTATCATTTCTCTAGTCTACAGCTACAACCCAAGGAAAAGCCACGCCCGCTGTGGCCCACCAACCCCTGTGCGATTTGTACACTTGCCCCCTCCTCCCTGCCCTGCCGCCTCTCTAAACATATCTCTGTGCTTCTCTCCTCCCTCACTGCCCCCATCCTGCTTCTGGGCCTTATCAAGTGTCCTGCAGAGGCCCTTTGCAGGGGCCGCCCTCGCTGCCTGCAAAGCTCTTTCTCCAAGTGCAGCACGATTCATGGCCCAATTCCTCAGGTGGCTGCAACTGTCACCGTATCAGAGAGACTCCCCCACACTCTTGGCCCCTTCTATAAAAGGGGACCCTCTACCATAGCACTCTGTTCTCCCCGACTTATCTTCCTCCATAGCACTTTTTTTTATTCTTTTTTAAAAAAAATATTATAATAAGTATTTCAAAGGGTATTACATATGTGTCCTTCCCCCCCCCGCCCTTGACAATCCCCTGCCCTCCCTTACCCCCCAGTGTCTTATGTCCATTAGTTATGCTTATATGCATGCATACAAGTCCTTCGGTTGATCTCTTACTCCCCTCCCTTCTGCCCCCCAACCCTCTCTGGCCTTCCCACTGCATTTTGGCAATCAGTTTGAGGCAGCTCTGCCTCTGTATCTATTATTGTTCAAAAGTTTGTAATGGTCTTTATTATCCATGAATGAGTGAGATCATGTGGTATTTTTCCTTCATTGACTGGCTTGTTTCACTTAGCATAATGCTCTCCAGTTCCATCCATGCTGTTGCAAATGGTAAGAGTTCCTTCTTTTTTACAGCAGCATAGTATTCCATCGTGTAGATGTACCACAGTTTTCTAATCCATTCATCTACTGATGGACACTTAGGCTGTTTCCGGATCTTAGCTATGGTGAATTGTGCTGCTATGAACATATGGGTGCACATATCCTTTCTGATTGGTGTTTCTGATTTCTTGGGATATATTCCTAGAAGTGGGATCACAGGGTCAAATGGGAGTTCCATTTCCAGCTTTTTGAGGAAACTCCATACTGTCTTCCATAGTGGCTGCACCAGTCTGCATTCCCACCAGCAGTGCACAAGTGTTCCTTTTTCTCCACATCCTCTCCAGCACTTGTCGTTTGTTGATTTGTTGATGATAGCCCTCCATAGCACTTCTTGTCATTGTGGCTTGTCCTCCACTCCCTCTTAGATGTCTGATGAGCACCAAGAATGTGAGGGCGTTGCTGTGCGTGCTGCCACATCTGTAAGACTGGGACCTGGGCTGACACACAGTAGGTGCTTCACCAATGTTTATTAGATGAATGGAAGGAATAGCTCATGTCTCTGGAATCTATATAAGTAGGAACACTTCACTTATATTTGCTATATATGTGCTTATGAACATTGCCTGGGATTAATTAAATAAGATAAAGGTTTGAAATGTTTTGATAAGTCAGAATTAAGGAGCTTTTTGCTGGAATAAGGTTTGCTGAAGCCCAGAGTTGAAGACAGGACATGTTTTCTGACCCCAGTCAGAACCCTATGCCAAACAGGATTCATAT
>NW_005872777.1:0-21720 GCF_000147115.1 Myotis lucifugus | reverse complement strand
GGCTCCTGGGCACCTGTTAGCTGAGAAAGTAAACACTACATGCCCTCGGCTGCACAGGTGGCTCTTTCTCTACCCAGAGCAGTTTCCGTGTGGTGGGACACCTGGGCGAGAACCACATGTCCGGTCCTGCACAGGGAGTTCCTGCAGTCCTCCCCCCAGCTCTGCGAGCTGATGGCGCCCAGCCCCAGGGTGGGTGCCACAAGGCCTCTGAGACACCTCCAGATGGTGGGGACACTTGTTTCCTTGTCATGGCCTTGGCTGTCATGAGGCGCACTGGCCAGGTAGTGTGGAGTGGCTCCAGAGCTGAGTTTGTCTGCTGCTCTCCTCACAATTTAGACCGGGGTTTGGACTTTGGGTTCTTGGGAAGACAGCACAGAGGTGACGGGCCGTTCTTGTCACATCGCATCCGGGCATCTGTAGTATCAATGTCTTATCACTGGTTATTTTAGCTTTGGT
The DNA here is from genome assembly GCF_000147115.1 of Myotis lucifugus. NCBI lineage: Eukaryota > Metazoa > Chordata > Mammalia > Chiroptera > Vespertilionidae > Myotis > Myotis lucifugus. Next base: position 21,264 of record NW_005872777.1, on the reverse strand, counting down.
CACTTGATAATGTCATTTTTGCTAGGTTTCTGCACTGGTTTCCCCTTTCCCTACTCTTTTCTATGGAAATGAGTCACTCAGTCTGGCCCTTGTTAAGGGGGTGAGGGTGGTAGGCGCCACCTCCTGGGCCTGGGTCTGTGGATTGCTTGGAGTCTTCTGTAGGGAGCATTTCTCTTCTCCCCCATTGCTTTATTTATTCAATCCTTTACATCAGGGTGGACTCACATCTATTACTTTATACTTTGGACTATAATTTAACACTGTTATTTTTTTGTTCAAATTGTTCCAGATTTGGCCATTGGGAGCTTTCTCAGGTTTCTTCCTGCTGAGTTTTCATGAACTGTCTCAACTTGTTAATGCCAACAAACGATTTTCCTAGAGTAGAAGGCTCAGTTTAACCTTGAGAGTTTGAGCAGATTGCGTGCTACCTCTGGTTGACTGGCACTCTAGTCTGTAGAAGTCTAGCCCACAGTGGCCTGTAGGGCTGTGGACACCCCTGTCTCTGTCTGACAGAGACAAACTGCACAGCCCACACCTGCTCACTCATGTTTCTGGACGTGCTGTGCAGTCAGCCCCTCTTAGGGCAGGTTTACTGCTGGAGGAAGAGACAGCGAGGCGAAGCAACAAGGCTGGGGCCACTGGGAGTCAAGGAGGTGCCAAGGAATCTGCCCCCTTAAGGGTGAGAAGGAAACTGGTGGTGGGATCTAAAAATGGAGCATTACCAGCCCTGAGAAAACCTACGTGGCCACAAGTCCTGCAACTTCCCTGATAGTGAGTGACTCAGAGCCCAAGGACGGTGGCCACCCCTTCTTGGGGCCCCATCCAGCGACTGCAGCAGCTACGATGTTCAAGGGGCTCCAGTCAGGCCCAGCTCCCCATACTCACCTCAAGAAGTTAAACCTGCCCGTCCGTTTTCCGGGTGATTCCTTGTTTAGCTATAGTGGCATAGACCCGCCTTGACCCCTCCTGTGATTTCTGTCTCTACATTTTGGGAGAGTATTGCATTTGGAGCCAGGATAGTGTGGGGGAAAGATGACCAGGAGATGTGACAGTTGGTGCTGGACAACAGAGCAGTTGGCTCAGAGTGAAGGAATTTAGAAATGTCAGCTCCGGTTGGCTTTTGGCAAAGGTAAAACCACATCTTCTCCAGATTTGCTCTGTTTGCTTCCCACATTTAACACCCCGATGGCTGAGGGGCCACGTGTGCCAGCTCCCTGCCCACAGGCTGTTGGAGCTCCTGGGGTGTGGGATGGGCTCAAGGAACTTGTTTATAAAGTAGCAGAAACCCTGCCCTGGGCAGAGCATTCCAGCAGCTGACATGATGAAGGGGACACTGCTTGTGCTGGCCTTGCTGGTGACCAGAGAGCTGGGCATCCAGATGGGTAAGAATAGGAAGGAGGGAAGAAATGGCCTCTTGACCTTTGCCCTAGTCTGTCTCCCTCCCTCCCCCCCATGGTGATCTCTGGGCAGCTTCTAGCAAGAAATTTAGGGGTCAGCTGAGAGATTACTCCCAGGAGTCCTGCAGAAAGCCCCCAAGGTTTTCAGTCTTTCAATGGAGGGAGAGGTTCGAAGATGGAGGGTCATCAGTTATGCACACATAGGGGGATTTGGTTGGGGTAGTGGCGCTTATTTGAAGGGCTGGGATGTCTGGGGCCATGGTCAGGGGCAGAGGGGCTCTAGTCCTAGCCCCTCTCACTGCTCCCTTTAGCTGGGAGTGCCTCTGAGAGAATGTTTGCTCTGTCTGGAGTGTAAGCGGTCCTGGGAGAGGGCAGGTGTCTGTGGAAGGTGAGTCAGGACACACTGGCTATGTGATTACTTCCAAGTGGTGGGGAAACAGGAACCTCTTACCCTGGTGATTCCTTTGATGGGGTGTTTTTGTCTCTTGTCTTCAGTGGAATCTTGCCCTATTTTTTATGGAGTCTTTGGTACGTTGGCTATTGGAAGCAAAACACTGTTGGACGCCAGCCTCGAACTGGTCCACGCTACCCAACCAGAAAAAGTAGCCTTAGAAAAAATCCAGGAATGCTACAATGAGGCGGGAATCGAATCCAAGATCTTGGATCTGATCGTCATGGTAATTTACTTTCCTCCCCCCAACCTCGCTCTGGCGACATACATGCAGCATATTGCAAAATGCCACATACAAATAGACCATGACATCATGGGGTACATGACAGATAAGAGCTATAAACAGTCAAGCTCATAAATCTTAGCTCCACTCTACAGCATGTATAACATACAACCACATGCTACATGCACGTCCAACCTGTTCTTCTATCATGCATGTCCCTATTGTGCCAATTAGCTCACACACTGGGAAATAGGCGACTGATGCCAGTGTAACATAGAAAGTGTGTTAGCTCATGTGATTTTCCCCCAGATTAGGGGAGCTAACATTGCAGGATTAGAATTTTAACCTTTGGCAGGAGAGACTTCAGCTCCTGCACAAGTAGGAGTCCTGCTGCTCTATTTTAGAAATATTAAAAAAGAGCACTGCCCCGGCCAGTGTGGCTCAGTGGTTAGAGTGTCAGCCTATGCATGGAGAGTTGTGGGTCCAGTTCCCAGCCAACAGCACGTACCTGGGTTACAGGTTTAATCCCGGGTCTCAGTGAGGGGCGTGTGGGAGGCATATCAATGCCTTTCTCTCTCTCTCTCTCTCTCTCTCTCTCTCCCCCTCACCCCCACTTGCCATCTTCCATTCTCTCTAAAAATCAATGGAAAAAATATCCTTGGGTGAGGATTAACAAAAGAACAAAAACAAAAAATGAGCACCACTTTTAGACTCTTCCCAGAAGGGACTCGCTGGCTTTGCAAGGCTTCTGGCTTTCGGTCTGTTTCACTTCCTCTTGTGCCCACCTTGATGGCTCTTCTTCCGGCTCCGAGCCCCACTTCCACCTGCATTGTCGCAGTGCCCACAAGCCAGAATTTCCACTATGTCGTGTTAGTGCCCGAGGCCCCTGCAGCTTCTACTTACGTGTAGCTGCTCACAGATATATCTCCTGATGAACTGTCTGTTATTGCTCTTTTTACAGTCACGTAGATTTTGAACAGTCTGTCTTACTCTATTTCCCCCAAAGTGCTGACTCTGCAAAACGAGGTTTTTCAAGAACTTCTTGCATTAATGTAGGCACACAGGGCACATGAGATTGTTTACAACACATGCATAAACATTCATCCGATGCACCTAACAGATGAGTCTTAGGTACAGGAGAGACCACAGAATACCTGTGCGTAGGCAATTAGGAGCCATCCTCATCCTGGCCTGACTGATCACAGCCCCTCTCCAGTGATGGCCTGTGGTTCTTGCTGGGGATGGAGCTGAATCACCGAGGATGAGGAGTGGGGTGACCTGGGGAGATAGGATAGCCTTGCCGGGGCCTCAAGTCCTCTTCTCTTGTTATCTCCCTCTCTTTAGGGCACTATCACCACCAGCAAGGAATGCATCCACTACACAGTGGACAAGATAAAGAAGGATGTCACCGAACTTCTAAACTGAACTGTTTCTCTGAGCTCCGTCTTCCTGCCATTCTCACCTGAAGCTGGAATCCAGACACCTGTCCCCACGCTGTCTTCATCAGGCCGACTCTAATAAAGTAACTGCAGCTCAGATCTGTGTGCTGCGTCTGCGCTGTGCGGGGAGTACGTGAGGCCTGGCAGGGGATGCTGGGAGGTGGTGAGGCGTGACGTATGGTGAAAGCATGCAGACTGGAGTCAGGCAGAACCAGGATGAGCTTAGGCCCTGTCGCTGACAAGCTCTAGGACCTCGGACAAGTTGTTTTGTCTTTCTCAGGCTATTCCCTCATCCATAAATGGGCATTGTGTATGAGGATGAAGTTAAATAACAAATGTAATCCCAGACTTGACTAGCCTGGAAGGACAAAAATGTTGTCAACAGCTACAGACGCATCTCTCTGACTCTGGCTTTTATTCAAACACTCATTTCACTCTTCCCCATGACAGAGCTTGAATGGAGATTTCTCTCAGTGCTTATCAAATAGGTTTGAGGTAGAGGCGATGCAGGTAAACTGAAACTGTTGACCCTACCCTCCTCCAATCATCTTTTCTCATTTCTATGCTCCACCCGAGTAATGGAATCTTTCACCTGGATATCAGAGCTTTGGAGGAGGCATTTTGTGTGGGTGGATCACTGTCAAATTGAAGTTTCTGTGAGAATGAAGACTAGAATCTTCTATTCCATTGTCTTGCTGATGTCGCATGTACGTCTTAGTCTTTTTTAAAATATATTTTTATTGATTTCAGAGGGAGAGAAATATCAATAATGAGAATCATTGATCAGCTGCCTCCTGCACACCCCCTACTGGGGATTGAGCCTGCAACCCAAGCATATGCCCTTGACCAGAATTGAACCTGAGACCCTTCAGTCCAGAGGCTGACATTCTAACCACTGAGCCAAACCAACTAGGGCTGTCTAGCTTAGTCTTTTTATGTCCTAAGTTAAATGGAAGAAAATGATTCATTCGATGTGTTCCTCCTGGCATCCAAATGCAGATTCCCTGGAAGGCATCATTTGTAGATGAAAACAAAGAAGATCAAAGAAATATCCTAATTGCTTAAATGGACAAAAATGGTATCACCTGATCTAATTTGGGAATTCAGGTTTGATTGTCTCTGGTATCTGTGCTGTTTAATCACAAAGCTTCAAAAATTGTTCCTAAAGTTCTTGAATCCAGGCATGACAGTGGTAACAATACCAATAATAAGTAGCCACATCAGCAGGGATCACAACTGTCAACCTACACCTACTCAGGGAGAAACAGGTTCTGTTCTCATTTATGTCATACATGAAGCCATTTCTTGGGTCCGAGCCCCTCTGCTAGGGATGGGACCTCCTTGGAAGCTGGGAACTGGGAGATGAGAGCAGCCACAGGTAGGTGGGACATGCTTTATTGCAAAGCAGCCAGCCACCCGCTGTTCAGGAGCACATTTTATACTAACTCAGACAAAAGAGGTTTCTTGCTAAAATAGTGACATCAGTGTCACATGATACATAGGTACACTGCACAGTGCATACAGTAAAACTGCTGTCATTGCCTTTGCACGTATGGCAAATAGGCCTTTAACATCCGGCGTACTCTGGGTAGGGTCCCCACACCATTTACTCTCATAACAGCCCTGTGAAGTAAGCACTAAATTACCCATTTTACCAATGTGGAAACTAAAGTAGAGGCAGATTTCGTAACTTGCACAGGGCAATACAGCTCCCAGCCTACAGGGTTGGGATTCACACTGAGTTATGGCTCCAGAGCTTTACACTAAGCGGAAAGTACCTCATAGCCCTGTCAGAAGCCAGCGGCCTTGGAGAAAACAGGCTGTGGAGGTGCAAGATGAATGAGAGGATTTAAAAAAGGGAACAGGAGAGCAAGGGAAAGGTTTTTTAAAAAAATTTTTGTTTTTGTGTTTTTTTATTGCTTTCAGAGAGGAAGGGAGAGGGAGAATTAGAAACATTAGTGATGAGAATCAATGATCAGCTGCCTCCAGCACACCCCCTTTTGGGGACTGAGCCTGCAACCTGGGCATGTGCCCTGACCAGGAATCAAACTGTGACCTGGTTCACTGAGTCACACCAGCCAGGCAGGAAAGGCGTTGTTTTTTTCATGTAGTAAAAGATACTGTTCCTTACAGTGACAGCCCTATTATGCTGGATAAAGACGAGCACTAAGTGAAAGCCAGTCTACACTTACTGGCTCATCTCATGTGAATCTGTTGGTGTGTTGTGTGGTATGACTTGAGAATAAAAGCTTTCCTACACTTGATGCTCTCCAGTGAATCTTCATGTGTTGACTGAAATTATAGTAGTAGCAAGTCTTTCCCATAGACTTTGCATTTAAAGGGTTTTTTATCCAGTGTGAGTCATATGAATACAAGATGAGTTTGGTCGAAGGCCTTTCAACATTTATTGCATTCATGGGGCTTCCCTCCAATGTGAACTTTCATGTGTTGACGCAAATTATACTGGGAGCAAAAGGTTTTCCCACATTCTTTGCACTTAAAAGGTTTCTCGCCAGTATGGATCCAACCATGCTGGACAAAACCAGAGTGGAAGGAGAAAGATTTTCCACATTTAGTGCATTCATAGGGCTTCTCTCCTGTGTGAATCCGCTGGTGCTCTGTGAGGTGTGACTTGCGACGAAAAGCTTTCCCACACTCACTGCACTCATAGGGCTTCACTCCCGTGTGGATCTGCATATGTTGACCCAAATTAAACTTGTAGCAAAATGCTTTCCCACAGTCTTTGCATACAAAGGGTTTTTCTCCAGTGTGAGTTTTCTGATGCTTAATTAAATTAGACTGATGCATGGCCTTTCCACATTTATTGCACTCATAGGGCTTCTCCTTAGTGTGATTCTTCATGTGTTGCCTGAGAGCAGAACTGTTGCGAAAGGTTTTCCCACACTCTGCACTCAAAAGGCTGTTCTCCAGTGTGAATCTGTTGGTGCTGCATGAGGTCTGATGTACAGCTGAAGGTTTTCCTACACTGTGTGCACTCATAAGGCTTTGCTTTCGGATGAACATAATCATGTGCAAGATCCCAATTCTTGGTGTTCCTGCATTCACTATATTCATAACGGTTCTTCCCAGTTTGATTCCTGGGGTCTTTTAGTCTGTGTGTATCACTGTTATGGAGAACACCTACTAGAGAGACTCGCTCCTGTAAAACCCTTGAGCGTAGACTATTATCTGACCCCAAATCATTGCATTTAGGGTTCATCTCCTTGTGGGGGTCTGTCACTGGCCTTAAGACTTCCTGCATTTCCGACAGCCCTTCCTGAGTTTTGGTTTTCCCAGCCCTGGCGTCCCTTGAGGCTCCCTGCCCCACCCATCCCCGAAGTGAGGACGCCTCGGACAGGAGCCGCTGAGAAGTGGTAGTCTCTGATTTTCCTCTGGCTCCTGAAAAGGATCCCCCTGCCCCACCCATCCCCGAAGTGAGGACGCCTCGGACAGGAGCCGCTGAGAAGTGGCAGTCTCTGATTTTCCTCTGGCTCCTGAAAAGAAATAACAACACAAGAATGACTTCGTAGTGATGCCAACATAAAGAAACAAATTACAACTTTTATTAGAGAGAAAATGATGAAAACAATGTCTCTGTGCCTGTTATGTTTTCACATCTTTGAACCCCAGGTTTACAATTTGTTCTTTTCTGTTGCTTGAGCTCTTGACATTTAAAAAAGGGAAACTCAAGAGGGGGTGCTTGGGCACAGAACAGAGGATCTGTTGGAGAACCCTCCTTACATTCCAGAGTCAAGGAGAGTGGACAGTATGAGGATGACATCACATACAGTAGGTTGGCTCTGAGAGGGAGCGACTCATCGTGGTGCTAGGACAGCACAAGCAGAGGCACCAATTCCCTTCCAGGTGGGAGAGGGAAAGAGATCACAAGGGGTTTCCCAGGAGGTGTGCCAGCTGTTTCCTAATAGAGAGGCAGAAACCACCTGACAGAGGAAGTGGAAGGAGTGCTGTGAAGGAGACAGAATGTACAAAGTCCGTTCTGAGTGAGACATGGATGGCTAGGGAAGCTCAGCACATGAGAGGCTGTTGGTGGTATGGAGCTAGAGACAGACAGAGGCAGAGGGCAGGCAGATGCCCAGGACTCTGACTTGGGTGCCAGTGAGCACAGTCACTGCTATCCCCTGACAAGGTTTACAAGGCAGAAGTGAGCACAGTCTGAGGGGACAGGTGGGGTCAGCTGTGCCAGAGAAACAGGCAAGTTAAAAGACACAAAACAGCTAGAAGAGGTCAATGGGGGAGAATGGGGGACATATGTAATACTTTCAAAAATAAAGATTAAAAAAAAAGACATAATCTGGATAGTGAAAATTTTAAACACTTAATTAGAGGCATTATGAGAATGGAAATGTTAAAAATATAAGTGTTCATTCTTCCTCAATGAATCTATTAATTCAATAAACCCTAGATAAATTCACAACAGCCTTTTTCAGAGAACTCAAAAAGATAATTCTAGATCTAATGTGGAAGAGTAAAGGGACACAATTATAGGGCCAGATGATCTACTGCTAAATTCTACAAAACATTTAAGGAAGAAATAATAACAAATATCTAATACCAATTCTATATAAGCTCTTCCAGAAAACAAGAGGATGAAATACTCCCCATCTCATTTTATGAGGTCATCATTACCTTAATACTAATACCAAAACCAGATATTATTAAAACTATAAACTAACATCTCTCAAGATCATAGACACAAAAATACAGAATGATATATTAACAAACTGAATCCCAAATGTAAAAAAGAACGGAAAGTCCATGCAGGAATAAAAGGCTGGTTCACCATTTAAAAATAAATCCTTGTAACTGACCCTATTAGAAGACTTAGGGCCCTGGCTGGTGTGGGTCAGTTGGTTTAAGCATCCAGACGAACACCAGAAGGTAGCTGTTTGATTCCTGGCCAGGGTACAAACTCGGGTTGGGGGGTTTGATCCTGGGTTGGGAGTGTGTGGGAGGCAACTGATAGATGTTTCTCTCTCCTTCTCTTTTTCACTTCCTCTCTCTCCCTTTTCTCTGAAAAAACAAACAAAAAACTCTGGGTTCTGGATTCTTAAAAAAAAAAAAAAAAGACTAAAAAGGAAAACTATATGATCACATCAGCAGACAGAAAAATCAGTAAGTAAAACTCAAAATCCATTCATGATTTTAAAAATACTAAGTATAAATGTAATCATATGTGCAGAATTTATATGCTGAAAACCACAAAATGTTGGTGAAAAAAATCAGAGCATCCCATATAATAAAGAGGTAATATGCAAATTGACCCTCATGCCATCACAAAATGGCGATGTGCACAGTGGAGGTGGGGCAGCAGGGGCGGGGTCAGCGGCTGCTCCATGCAGCTTTTGCCGGGTCCCTGCGGCCCTGTGGGGATGCGGGGGTCCTGGTGGCCGCTTTGTGCAGCTTCTGCCAGGGTTTCCGCAGCCCTGCGTGCGTGCCACGGGGGCTGGGTCTGGCAGCTGCTGCGCGGCCCAGAGGCGGGGCATTGGGGCGGCACTCCAGGACTTGGGGCCATCCCGTGGTGCGCTGGCCACGTGGGGCAGGACTCCAGGACTCAGGGCAGTCCCATGGCGCGGGGAGTGGGGGTGGAGTGATCCCGGGTCTCGTGCGATTTCGTGCGACAGGTCACGAGTATCTAAATAAATGGAAAGATATTCTATGGTCATGGGTTGGAGTATGCAGTACATGCTCAGTTGTTGAGTGTCGACCTATGAACCAGGAAGTCATAGTTTGATTCCTGATCAGGACACATGCTCGGGTGGTGGGCTCAATCCCCAGTAGGAAGCGTATAGGAGGTGGCTAATCAATGATTCTCTCTCATTATTGATGTTTCTATATCTTTCTACTTCTCCCTTCTTCTCTGAAATCAATAAAAATATATATATTTTAGAATCTTACTGGCATTACAGAACAAAGAAAAAAATATATATTTTTAAAAAGATATCAACTCTCCCTAATTTTTAGATTAAACACAATCCCAATAAAAATTCCATCAAGTTCCTTTTGAAGATATATAAAATGTATGTGAAAAGGCAAAGGCTATCACATTGACAAAATAATTCAGAAAAAGAACAAAGTCAGAGAATACACCTTACCCAATTTAAAACCAACTATGAAGTTATAGTAATCAAAACTGTGGTGTTGGCAAAAGTAAACACACACATAGATCAGTGAAACAGAACAAAGAGCCTAGAAATATTACCCTCAAACATAGTAAACTCCTTTTTGAAAGATGCATAGTCAGTTCAATAGGGAGATAGTCTTTTCAACAAATGGCTCTGGGTGTTCACACGGGGTAAGAAATATACCTTGACACACACCTCACATCTTATAGAAAAAATAACACAAAATGGATCATAGACTTAAATATAAAAACATAAAATTTTTAAAGAAACACAAAGGAGAAAATCTGTGAGACCAGGGTTTGGCAATGAATATTTTGATATGAAAAGAAAAGCACAATTGTTGAAAGGAAAAATTCAGCTTTAGTAGTAAATTGAGCTTTACCAAAATTAAAAATGTTTGCTCTATTGTTAAAAGAATGAAAATACATCCCTGGCTAATTTTGCTCAGTGGATAGTGCGTCAGCCTGTGGACTGAAGGGTCCCAGGTTTGATTCTGGTCAAGGGCATATGCCCAGGTTGCGGATCCCCAATAGAGGGCGGGCAGGAGGTAGCCGATTGAAGATTCTCTCTCATCATGGATGTTTCTATCTCTCTCTCCCTCTCCCATCCTCTCAGAAATCAATAAAAAATATATTTAAAAATAAATAAATGAATGAAAATACAAGCCACAGATTGAAATAAAATATTTGCAAATCACAATAAAGAACTCATATCTAGAATAGAGAATACTTAGAGCTCAAATATAAGAAAATAATAACAACTACAAAATGAGCAGAAGATCTGAACAGATAATTCACAAAAGAAAATATACAAAAATTCACAAAAGAAAATATATGGATAAAAAGTGAGCATATGTCATTGTCAATCACTTGTCATTAGAGAAAAAAAATTAGAACCACAATGAGTTACTTCTACATATGTTAGAAATGGCTAACATTAAACACACACACACAAAAAAACCACACACACACACAAACCAAAAATCCTGGCAATATCAAATGCTGGTAAAGATATGGAATGAGGAATTCTCACTCATTACTGGTAGGAATGCCAAATGCTATAGCCATTTTGGAAGGCAATTTGTCAAGTTCCTAAAAAGTTCAAGCAATCCAATACCTAAATGAACTGAAACCTTATGTTTACACAAAAACTTGTATGTGAATTATTACAGCAGACAGGACGGTGAATGGATAAACAAACTGGTACATACCCATATACTGTGATACTATTTGGAAACAAAAAAGAATGAACTGTGGATTCACTCAATGATGTGGATGAATATTAAATGCATTTTGCAAGCCCCACTGCCTGTGTCTGTGTCCATTAGGTGGGAATGGCTGGGGAGTGGGGGGGTGGGGGGTCAATTTGGGAAAAGGGAGACATATGTAAAACTTTAGACAATAATAAAAAAAATAAAAAATCTCCCCCCCCCAAATAAATAAATAAATGCATTTTGCACGTGAAAAAGCCAGATTCAAAAGTGTTACAGATTCCATTCACATAACATTTGGAAAGAGGAGAACTATGGAGACAACACAGATTACATGCCAGTGAATGGGGAAGGGGAGAGTGGTTGACTATATAGGAGATGCCAAGGGTCATTTGTATATAACAAAACTATATTGTATTTTACTGGGCTGGACAGTACATGCCTCTATGCATTTTTCAAAACCCAAAGAACTGTACATCACAGTGAGTGAATATTAATGTGTTCAAATTAACAACAACACCACCACCCGGGATGTCAGGGGATTCCAGAATGGAATGCAGACTGTGACAAATGAACTTGAGTGAATTATAACGGTATGTATGGCCCTACCTCAGTGAAGGAGGTGGAGGAAAACCAAGCTGACCTAAGTACTTTTGGAAAATGGTGTTTTGACAGTACACTGTAAGGCTAAAGACAAAAATAACTACAGTTTACCCTTGAACATGGGGATGGGGAGGTTTAGGGGTACCCACCACCCACACAGTGGAAAATGCACATATAAGTGAAATCATCTCTGCAAACGTGAATTCCCAATCACGGATCCAAAATATGTATGTAAATATTATACTCTAGTTGGTAATCTGTTTCCCAGGGAGACTACTTCACATGTATAATGGAATTGAAAAAATAAGTTAATAAATGGTAGATAATGGAAGCCAGGTTTTTATGGTCACAGAAAGAAGTTGCAAATAAGCAAAGAAGGAAGGCTAGAATGAATCATGTCAAAGAACGAGGTTATTAAGAACAGAGTTCAACTATATGCAACCACAAGAATGAATCTCACAGACATACTAGAATATATAGTCGGGTTCCATTTACAATAATTCTAGAGCAGTCACAATGAACCTATGGTGACAATCTAGATAAGGTGACCTTTCCAGGACAGAGCAGCACAGCCTCCTGACTGGCTGGAAGCACTGTGCGTGTCTGCCCTGGGTGGGGGCTGTTCGGGCTCGTATCTATGTAAAAATCCACCAGTGAGCTCTAAGATATGTGCGTATTGCTGGATGCAGGTAAAAAACTAGAAGAAATAAGAGGAGTGGGGCTAAGGAAGTCAAGTGTAGGCAACTTTTCCAAGAATAAGACAACTCCTCCAAGAGTTTGGTTGTACAAATGTATTAGTCAACATTTAGAAACTGCCATGGAGCCAGGACTGTTTTGTGTGTTTTATTTTCCCCAAGCAAGCACCCTGAGCATGGGTTTTTGTTGAATAGAGGTAGATAAAAATAGAAAAGAGCCTGGCCAGTGTGGCTCAGTGGTTGAGCATCACCCTATGAATCAGGAGGTCAGGGTTCGATTCCTGGTCTGGGCACATGCCTGGGTTGCAGGCACGATCCCCAGTGTGGAGCATGAAGGAGGCAGCTGATCAATGATTCTCTCTCATTGATGTTTCTCTCTCTCCCTCCTGCTTCCTCACTGAAAAAAAAAAAAAGAAAAAAAAAGAAAAAAGAAAGAAAGAGAAAATAAGTGAAGAAGTAAGGTCCCAGGGAAGGCAGGAGATGTGAGTTAGTCTCTGGCACAGGAAGTGTGCACGGCAGGGGGCAAGATCTCTTCCATAGAGAATGGGAGCTACAGGTATGAGACAGACAGATGGATCTGTCAGTGGAGGAGCAAGAGCAGGACATGAAGTGGGTTGTATGCTGAGACATCAGTGGCTCAGGGAGTGGTCAGTTTGGATCAGTGGTTGAGTGGGTGGGAGAGCTGGTATAGGAGACAGCTGATCAGAAACCAAGAGCAGGTGTGGGCCGACCAGTTAGCAGTGTGCTGGCATCACACTGGCAGTAGGTGATGAGGGCTTAGCCTAGGATGTTAGTGGTGGAGCTCATGGAGGTAGTGGATTCACTTGATGTGAAAAACAAAATAAGCAGGACGAGGATGGCTGGATGCTGGGTGGACGGAGGCAGAGTGCTATGGGTTTGGCCAAGGTTGTTTCCCCCTTCTCGACTGTCTGAGTGACAGGGCCATCCAGTGCAAGTAGAGGATGGAAGAGTGGGCAAGATCGTGATTTCCTTCTAGGCATGAAGAATCTGATGGAACATGTGGAATATAATTGAAAAATAAGGGACTCAGCTGGGCTGAGGAGGCTGGTGAGAGACACTCACTGGCAGGCTGAGCAGGAGAGGGGCGAGACCATGGCTCTGCAGTGGTGCCAGTCAACACACTCGATGACTCCGACTGCCTTCAGCAGCCGAGATGTAGGACAGACAGATTCAAATGTCACCTTGAGGTTTTACAGTAAAAGAAGGGCAGGAAGCCAATGGAGCCAGGGATGGCTTCTGCCTGACAAACAGGAGGATGGAAGAATGGATGCAGAAGGGTGGGAACAGATTACAGGCAGATATAGTAAGGTAGGCTCTTTTTCTTCTGAGTCCAGAATGACATGTGAGATGTTACGCTTTGTGATTGATATCATCACACGAAAGATCCTAACAGCTGACTTCTTTTGAGCTCCTAACTAGAGCTTAGGCATGGTGCTAAGCATTTTCATGCATTCACGATTATACCTTCAAATAGCGCAATGAGTTTGAAATTATTTCTACTTTTTTCAAGAGTAGGCAGAGTAAACCAAACCCATGTGCCTTCTCCTGGGGCACACAGCCGAATCCTACCTCCCTGCTACATCCCGAGAGAGGGCCAACCTCTGAGTCCTCAAACAGAATGCGAGGTGAAGTGATGCGTGTGTGCAGCTGGACTCTACCTTCCTCTCGTGTGCCCTTTGCAGCAGAATGATGCCAGGGTAACCATGAAGCCACATATGGATGACAAAGGGCACATGTTCGGGCACATGGTCTCTGAACCACTGTGTGAATGAACTCCCGGGCTGACCCACATGGACCCTGTTATGACTGAGAAAAGTATTTTTCATGTGTTGAGCCACTGACATTTTGGAGGTTATCTGTTATGCAGTGAGCATTAACTGAGCCTAACGTAGCTAAACGAGGCCAAGCAATTGGAGCCAGAGCCTCACTCTGACCTGACAGAAGAGGTTCTTCATCTGGCGGCAGTACAGAATGTGTTGAGGAGGGAGGACAGAAGGACACCAAGACACCCAGGCACCCAAGGAGGCCGCAACAAGGAGCTTCCCACTGAGTTCCAGAGGCAACAGTTAGGCCGCCACAACACCCACTGTCTACATCTCGGCCACCCACCTGCACACGCACTTTGGGAGAGGCCTCCCTTCACAATCCATAGCTCCTGCCTGTGCTCTGATAGGTGGACAAGCTCTGATTTGGGGACTGGGTATCCTGTTTGTGGAGAAAGAAGTAAGATGCACACATTTTAGCAAAGACAAAAAGCAATGCCTCAGTGCTGTCTGGGACTTCAGGATAGAGAAGACCTTGGAGTGAGGCTGCTCTTGTCCAAGTTGATCTGCAACCGGGAACCAACGCCAAGAATACCGTCATTGGGTCCTAAACACCGAATAAGGTGGTGCTGGCTGTCTATGCCGATCCGTCTCCCTTGACTCCATCCTGGAGAATCCCCAAAATTGTTCCGATGTAGTCACAGGACCCACCTGCACCAGTGCTCAAAGAACAGCATGACCACTGCTACTGACTGCTCTTCTTTACACTGGCCCACTTTAATTTTATCTTAATACCTGCCTTTAAAAAGGGAATCCTGTGTCAATTTGAGAAATTGAAAAACTAGTTTCATTCACCACAAATGGAAAGTTACTATAAGAAAATCAAAATAGTGCTATTTAAAAAAATATTTTATTGATTAAGTGAGGAAGGGTGAGGGAGAGATAGAAACATCAATGATGAGAGAGAATCATTGATTGGCTGCCTCCTGCACACCCGCCACTGGCGATGGCATGTGCCCTTGACCAGAATCGAACCTGGGACCCTTCAGTCCGCAGGCCAACACTCTATCCACTGAGCCAAACCAGTTAGGGCCAAAATAGCACTATTAAGTCTCAGTGAACTCACACTGCTTGCTCAGGGCTGTGAGTCTGAGGCTGTCTCCTCTGTTGAAGAGGGAAATTACCAATAGTCAAGGGGCATTTAGAAAGACTCAGCTCAGCCCTGGCCGGGTAGCTCAGGTGGTTAGAGCATTGTCCCCCTACTCCAAGGTTGTGGGTTCGCTCCCTGGTCGGGCACATACAAGAATCAACCAATGAATGAAACTGATGTCTCTCTCTCTCTGTTCCTCTCTCTTTAAAATAGAAAACAAAACAAAAAAGACTCAGCAAAAAATAAATACTTTCTCCCTAAACCAGGGGTGGGGAACATCTGGTCCATATAAGGCCCGCAAAATCATTTGGTCTGGCCCTTCTAAAGCATTAGGGGTGAGTTTATTAAATGTTTGACCACATACAGCAGGCTAGTTAAAAAGTATATATATATATATATATATATATATATATATATATATATAGGTATTTTTTGGCCAGAACAAAACTTTACTGTCAGGCTCTTCAGGGCCACAGGAGGGTCCTCGTTGGGCTCCTCGAAGGCATTCAATAATATTAGTAATTAAATAGCGATGCTCATCCCCCAAACGGAATGTACAACAGAGGTCCCATTGTGCCATGTAAGGGGTCTGGTCCCATGAGGTCTGGTACCCGAGAGGTGCGGGGGGTGGGGGTGGGGGTTGCGGGGGGGTCGGGTGTTCCCTGATGCGGAGGGTTAAGGCCACAAAGGAAAAGGAAGAGGAGCAACGGGGCCTGGAGGCAGCTGGGCTGGTCCATCACATCCAGGAATCCGGCTTCACCCGTGGGCTGACCGAGTGCAGGGCACGCCAGGCCCCGCGCACCGTGGGTTCGGATGGGCAGCGGGGGCCCCGAGGCGTGGGAATCTGTGAGGGTTTCCCGTCTGGCTGTGTGTCCATCCGGCCCCGTGCCCAGGTCCTTGGCGGCTCAGGGCCAGCCAGGTGACTCCCAGATGCATCTGGCTGCCCCCCGACACCAGGGCAGGGGCTGCCTTCATCGGAAGAGCTGGACAGGGCTGGCCCCGGCACCCGGGCAGCCCATTGGCCACCCGGCCAGAGTCCCCTGGTTGGCCACACTTGCCACCCAGGACACAGAGGGACGAAGAGGAGGAGCTGGAGGAACAGTAGGCGGAGTCAGGGCCTGGAGCGTCTGGGCCCGAGCCGGGTCAGGGGCGGGTCCAGTGGGGGTGCCCCCAGCCGTAGCCTCAAGGGCTCGCGCGTTGGCCAGGAACTCCTCTTCCAGGCGCCGGCACAGCTGCTGTTCGTGCTGCGGGTCAAGCTGCAAGGGGGTACTGAAGACGCTGGCAGGCGTGGTGCCCAGCTCTGGACTAGGGCTGGAGACCCGGGGCGGCCGGGGGGCTGCAGGGCTGCGGGCACGGGGAGTGCGGGGGCTGCTCCTGCCTGAGCCCCCACCGGCCCTACCCCGCGACACCCAAGAGTGCTGCCCGTCTCGGTCCCGACGCACAAGCAGCACAGCTTGCTCCGCGGGGCTCTGGCTCCGGGCCCGCCGGGCAGGGCTGGGGGTGGACAGCTGGGCCCTCCTGCCTCGTGGGGCCTCCTGGAGCTGCCCCCGATCTAGCTGGTCTCGGGACTGCCTGCGAGGGGCGGGGGGTCGTCTCTGGGAAGCTGGGGTGCTTGTGGTCAGCCGCCGGCTGTGCTGCTCCCTCGGGGGCCAGCGCCTGAGTCATCACTTCGGGCACCAAGGGGGCCGCTCTGGGCGGAGGAGGCTGAAGAGTCGCTGTCCCCAGAGTAGCGTCGGGAGCGGGGATGGGGGGGCAGCTGATCCCGGGCCCTGAGTGGGGTCTCAGGCCCCTCCTTGGCGCTTCGTAAGCTCATGGGCGTCACCTCTGGCCGGGAGCCTCGCCGCTCACCCCCTGGGGCTGGGCTGCCCGCTCGGGGGCTGGGAGTGGGTGACACCCTCTGCGGGGAGAATGGGTCCTCGGCGGGGGCGGGCGGTGCGCGGTGGAGGAGCAGCGGCAAGGGTCGTGCTTGTCCAGGTAGTGCTCCAGCGTGTCCCAGCCGCCACTCACGTGCACCATCACGTGGCTCCTCAGCACCCGCACGAAGATGAGCAGGCTGGAGTCTCCGACGCGGTACTTGCCCTCGGAGACCTTGATCATGGGGAACTGGTCCGGGCAGGTGCAGTGGCCCAGGATCTCCCTCACCAGTTAGTCCAGGTTGCGCAGGTCCTTGGGTGTCATGCGGGGCCCTCGGGTGGGAGCCCCTGGTGCAGCCGCGGTTTCGGGGGTGCTCTCCTCATCCTCAGCGGCCGGGGTGTGGGGGGCCGAGGGTGCGGCGCGCAGCTCCTGCTCGATCTGCTCAAACTGCACGAGGCGCGGGGCCAGCAGGCCGAGGCTGGCCCTGCGCCGCGCCACCTCCAGCAGGCAGAGCACCACGCGCGGGCAGCCTCGGTGACGGCGTTGGCATGTTGGCACAGAGTGGTGCCCGTGGCCAGTCCCACCGGGAAGCCGTCACCCCCGCCGGGCAGACCCAGGCCGTACAAGGCATTGAGCCACTCGGCCAAGTCCTCCTTCATGGCCTCCACGTAGGCCTCGGAAGGGCCTCACACTCTTGGCTGCCGAGCCTGCGATGCTCGCCACTGGGTCTGCCATGCCCGGGCCAGCGGAGTCACTGGCTCATCCCGTGGCCTCGGGGAGCATCGTCCCGGCGGGGCCGGAGCCGGGCCGGGCCACCGCAGAGAGGCGCCGCCCGAGCCCGGGCGATTGGTCCGGTCCGCTGCTGCCGCCGCGGAGCCCCCAAAAAATATATATATTTTTTAATTGTTTAAAGTATTATATATGTCTCCTTTTTCTCCCACCGACTCCTCCCTGGCCACTCTCACCCCCTAGAGTAGGCTAATTTTTAAGTTGATAACTGTGTATGGCCCTTGAATGATGTTATAAATATCATAAAAATGGCCCCTGGCAAAAAAAGGTTCCCCACCCTGCCCTAAAACCATCAGCAAGCAGGAAAGAAGAAAAAGGGAATGGCTTTCTCCGATTGCTCATCAATGCCATTTGTTGTGTTTGTACCCCCTAAAATTATCTCCCATGCCAAGAGAGAATCATGGCCCAGACTTCAGGACACAAGGGATAAACAGGTAGGCATCAGGGGTCAAAGAAGCCTTTTAAGCATTTTTTTTAAAATTCTCACCAGAGGATATTTTTCTTTTGATTTTTTGAGAGATTGGAAGGGAGGGAGGAAGTGGGGAGAGAGAGAGAAACATCGATGTGAGAGTGACACATGGATTGGTTGTCTCCCGAACATGCCCTGATGTAGGCCAGGGATTGAGCCTGCAACCGAGGTACGTGCCCTTGAATGGAAATCAAACCCGAGACCCTTCAGTCTGAGGGCTGATGCTCTAACTACTGAGCAACTGGTCAGGGCCAAAGAAGCCTTTAAAATGAATTGTTGTTTAGAACAATAACCAGTAGGACTCACACCTCTGGGTGTGCTGTCTGGTTCACTCATTTCTGAACAACATCCTATTACTCATGGGTCCTGCTGACTGGGCTGTGAACCAATCAAGCTTGGCTACTCAGCTTCCATCTCATGGGAACCTGGAGAAGGGACAGTCTAAGCCAGCCTGTGCTGAAGTCCAGGTTGAGAGGTAAAGGGACCACCAAAGCCCCATTGAAGCAAGTCTTGCTCCAGAGGGGTGTCTCCAGCACAGAAGTTCTCCCACTGTAGACACAGCTGATTCTCACAGCCAATTGGCCTGGAGGTCAATCCCTTCCTGTGATACCTACAATCAAGGCTTAACTACAACAAGACTGTGCACAAAGCCCACAAGGGGGTGCACCAAGAGTGTCTACCTCAGGTAATTGGGGAGGCTGAACCACTGGGCCCTGTAGGACACCTAGCACAGAAAGCCACTCTATCCACACAGGGAAGCATAAAAAATTGCAAAGACAAAGAAACAGGACACAAATGACAGAAATGGAGGAAAGAAAACTACTGGATATATAAGATATAAACCACACTTTTAAGGTTATTCAAGAATTTTCTAGAAACTGCCTATAAACTTAATGAGACCCTCAAGAAATCTAGTGAGACCCTCGATGTTGTGATAAAGGACCAACTAGAAATTAAGCATATATTGACTGAAATAAAGACTATTATACAGACTCCCAACAGCAGACTAGAGGATCGCAAGAATCAAGTCAAAGATTTGAAATACGATGAAGCAAAAAACACCCAACTGGAAAAGCAAAATGAAAATGAATCCAAAAATATGAAGATAGTGTAAGGAGCCTCTGGGACAGCTTCAAGTGAACCAACATCTGAATTATAGGGGTGCCAGAAGAAGAGAGAGAGCAAGATATTGAAAACCTATTTGAAGAAATAATGACAGAAAACTTCCCCTACCTGGTGAAAGAAATAGACTTACAAGTCCAGGAAGCGCAGAGAACCCCAAACAAAAGGAATCCAAAGAGGACCACACCAAGACACATCATAATTAAAATGCCAAGAGCAAAAGACAAAGAGAGAATCTTAAAAGCAGCAAGAGAAAGACAGTCAGTTACCTACAAGGGAGTACCCATACAGTACAGTACCTCCAACCAAGATTACTTTATCCAGCAAAGCTATCATTCAGAATTGAAGGTCAGATAAAGAGCTTCACAGATAAGAAAAAGCTAAAGGAGTTCATCACCACCAAATCAGTATTATATGAAATGCTGAAAGGTATCCTTTAAGAAGAGGAAGAAGAAGAAAATGGTAAAGATACAAACTATGAACAACAAATACACATCTATCAACAAGTGAATCTAAAAATCAAGTGAATAAATAATCTGATTAACAGAATAAACTGGTGATTATAATAGAATCAGCGGCATAGAAAGGGAGTGGGCTGACTATTCTTAGCGGGGGGAAAGGGGTGTGGGGGATGCAGGAAGAGACTGAACAAAAATCGTGCACCTATGGATGAGGACATTGGGGGGGTGAGGGCGGAGGGTGGGGTGGGAACTGGGTGGAGGGGAGCTATTGGGGGGGGGAAGAGGAACAACTGTAATAATCTGAACAATAAAGATTTAATTTAAAAAAATAAATTAAAAAAAAAGAAAAAGAAAAAAGAAACATCAATGATGAGAGAATCACTGATCCAGACTCCCACATGCCCCCTACTAGGGATTGAGCCTGAAACCTGGGCATGTGTCCTAACCTGAAATCAAACTGTGACCTCCTGGTTCATAGGTTGATGCTCAACCACTGAGCCACGCCAGGCAGCTGCTCTTCGTTTTTTAGCATAGCCCATGGTCGGCAAACCGTGGCTTGCGAGCCACATGCGGCTCTTTGGCCCCTTGAGTGTGGCTCTTCCACAAAATACCGACTTCTGTGCATGGGACACGAAGTTTCAATCGCACTGTACGTGGGCGCCCACACGTGGTATATTGTGGAAGAGCGACACTCAAGGGGCCAAAGAGCCACATGTGGCTCACGAGCCTCGGTTTGCTGACCACGGGCCTAAAGTAATCAATATTTAATATATTAGGCATTTCTGTGTAGATAATGATGTTTAAATGCCCCTAGACAGTGCATTCCTTTGTCCTATTGGTTTTACATAGAGTCCAAAGTTCAGTTCCATGAAGTAAGTATTTACTCACCACCTTCCCTATACATTTCTATGTTCAATCCACGGCCCTTGAGGGGCTCAGTATAGTAGGTAAGGGACTCATGTAGAAATGATTCAAATAAAAGGAAGACGCTGATAAATGCGACGATAGGTACATGGCTACAGTGCAGGGAGGCCCAGAGGACTCGAGACCCAGGGATCCACTCATCACTGATCTGGTGTCCACGGCTGTCTCATCAGTGTGGAGCTTGGTGAATATTCTAGGACATAAAGGACATAAATCCTCTTCCCGGTACAGCCACCCAATGCCATGGGGCCTGGGGGCTCAGTGTGTCATTATAAGTATTCCATTGTCTTCTAGGGAGCCACAGAGGTACCACAAAGAGGGCTATAGACACTGTATCTGTCTGTCATTTTTCTTTAATGCAGGTTTTATAAGACTTTCTCCCAACAAAATCGCAATCACAACACATATCCCTTTGCCGTACACTTAGCTAGAATATTGTGTTGAATTAAACATATGATTAAACCATATTTTTTGAAAGGAGTTTGGGCAATGATAAATGGCATTTTTTTTTAGCACATCAGACAACCTGATTCTGTGCCCATCAAGTTGT
>NW_005872776.1:35017-43186 GCF_000147115.1 Myotis lucifugus | reverse complement strand
GAGCCTGCGTCGCCGCCAACGGTTGTCCCAACGAAGCCGCCGCCGCCAGTCAGCTGACGGCCGCCCCGCCCCCGCGCCGCGCACTGCGCAGGCGCCGCGAAGCCCCGCCCCTTCCGGCGCCGCGCGCGCACCTCCGCGCGCTCCCGGCCGGCGCCTGCGCAGTCGCTCCCCCGCCGCCGCCTGCTGCGTGACTCCCGAGCGGACTGCCTGGTCCTGGGCTCCGCCTGAGCCGGTCGCTTGGCCGGGGAGCCCGGCCTCCTGGACCCCCGGGCGGGACAGTGTGGCTGCAGAACCAGCTCGCAATGGCCCTGCGCTGTTTGGACCGAGACACTGAATTGCTTTTCAGAGACGACTACCAAAACCCCAAGTGATGCGCCGGAAGCAGCGCCCAGGAGAGACCTTTGACCTCTAGGTGCACTCGAGGCCCAAGTCCTTCCCGCGGGACCCAAAGGCCATACGCAAAGGGAGTTTGATCTCGGAAACCGCACGGGAGAGCGAAAGTCCGCTGTGCGCGGGATCTGTGCCGCAGCCCCTCCCCGCCGAGGCCGAGGCCCTCCCACTACCACTGCCCCAGCCCTGGGTCACTCAGCATCCAATGAACCGCTATTTTCAACCCGTTGTCACGGTGTGGTGGGCAGTTAGGTCGACGGGCAGGTACAGAAGGTCCCAGGGCGGGAGCCCCAGGGGCCTAGCAAGGGACCATCAGCTGTGGGTGGGACCTGTTCCCGGGTGACTTCTCCTCCCCTAGCAAATCGCTGGCCTGCCCTGCGGTTGGGACCCCCTGATCTCTCCTCCCTGAGATCACATCCAGGCCTCAAGTGGTATGTGAGCTCCAGGCCCAGGTCAGCAGCAAAACCAGCCACGCTGACCGCTGACTCAGGGCCAGCTGCCTGGAGTAACGCCCCTGCCCTCGGTCCGCCAGCCAATCAGGAGACCTCCGCCCCGAGAGGACACACCTGGAGCTGCCAAGCAGGACACTGAGGTCCTTCCCTGGGGCCGCTCCTTAAAACCCTTCAGAGAGCCCTAACGGGTTTGGCTCAGTGGGTAGAGCATCGGCCTGCGGTTGCAAGATCCCAGGTTCGATTCTGGTCAAGGGCATGTACCTTGGTTGCAGGCACATACCCAGTGGGGCATGTGCAGGAGGCAGCTGATCGATGTTTCTAACTCTCTATCCCTCTCCCTTCCTCTCTGTAAAAAATCAATAAAATATATATATATTTTAAAAAACTCTTCAGAGAGGACCCTGTGCCTCTCCCTCCCGGGAGCAGCCTGTGCCTGTCCCTTTCCCGCCCCCTGCCTGCCCCAGGCACCTTACCTCTGGCTTCCTCTCTCCCAAGCTGCAAGGGCCTTTTTCTTTACCTCTACAGCTTGTTCCTCAGCCCATTTCTTCCAGGATTACTTCTTCCGCCTCTGTCACTTACCAAGTCAATGTTCTCTTACAGTTTGGGTTTTGGCTCTGAATTCTCTCCCAGCCAGAGCCCCGGTACCGGGGCTGCTGAACCCAGGTTTGGGCTGACCCCACCGGTCCGACACCTGGTGCCATTCCCACCCCCTGCAACAATGGTATCGGTTTCTATGTGCTTCTGGCCTCGAACCCTGACAGCTAACAGCAGTCTTCAGACTGAGGGTGGGCTTTCCCAGAAGCCCCCGGGACAGAGGATCCGCTGGCTGGGAGGGGTGGCCTGGGTCTGGGGCCAGCAACTATCAGGCTCTGGACACGGGAACCCTGGCCCCACCAAGGACCGCTGGTCATGGGACAACGGACCACTAAGCTGGGCCAAGGGCAGCGCCAGTGTCTCGGGGAGGAAGTTCTCTACCTTGGAGTCACGCACAAGCACAGCAGCGGGTCCTGATCCCAGCCACGGGGCACGGCCTCCTGGGGCCGGAGGTGGCGGGTGGGAGGCTGGAGGAGGATGAACAGACAGCATCAGGCCGACGGTTACCGTAGGCCCTTGATTTACCCCAAAGTCACCTGGGAGGAGGAGCGCTTCTATTAACATTTTAAAACTAGGAGTCGCGCTAAAGGAGAGAGGAGTGCGGGCTGGGCACTTGCGCAGGCATGGGAAGACGGTGTTCCCGTAGGAGGAAGGTCACCTTCACAGCGATGTCACTCAGCCACCTGCCACCAGAAGCAGGGGTCGAAGGTTAGCCGCCAACAGTGCCTCGTCAGGGGAATTCACCAACATACACAGAAAACGGGTCGAGACCTCTCCACTTCCGTGTCTCTGAGGCGGCCTGCGTTGACCCTCACAGCCCCCTCCTTCCACCCTTGTCTCACGTTCCCCTTCTCCGCTGCCAGGCACCGCGGCGTGTCTGCCCCAGAGCTGCTGGGGAGAAGGGGTCCTTCAGGGTCTCCATCAGAGACGGCGGGGCAAAGGCCCGCCCTCCGAGGGGCCTGCTGGTCTCCTGTTGAACGTAAACTTCAGCAGCTTCACGGAACATCGAGGTCAGACAAGGCCTAGCCACGATGCTCCGGTACAAAACCACGGCCAGTCTGTCACCATGTGTGAACACAGGCAAAACATAACACCATGCCCGGCCGGTGTGGCTCAGGGGTTGAGCGTCGACCTATGAACCATGTTGGTCACAGTTCGATTCCCGGTCAGAGCACAGGCCCGGGTTGTGGGCTCGATCCCCAGTGTGGGGCGTGCAAGAGGCAGCCGATCCATGATTCTCTCTCATTGCTGTTTCTCCCTCTCCCTTCCTCTCTGAAATCAATTTTTTTTTTTTAAAAATGAGCCAACCTGTTAAGGCTGCCAGTGGTTCAAAGCAGGGTGGCCACAGGTCACCTCTGTCCCTTCCTGCTGGAACGTTCTAGGATTCCATGCTTGCTCCATGCTCCTCTGCCCGTGCTATTCCCACTGTCATTGCTTCTGTGGCTTCCTGATTCCAAACCTGTGTTGCTTGTGCCCAATGTGGGAGGCTGGGGTGGAGCCTACAGTTGCCAGCATATAGGGGGTGGCACTGCCCCACAAAGGTGGCACCCACACAGAAGGCCTCACACGCCCTTCCCCTAGCCCAGTGATGGCGAACCTTTTGAGCTCGGCGTGTCAGCATTTTGAAAAACCCTAACTTAACTCTGGTGCCGTGTCACATATAGAAACTTTTTGATATTTGCAACCATAGTAAAACAAAGACTTATATTTTTGATATTTATTTTATAGATTTAAATGCCATTTAACAAAGAAAAATCAACCAAAAAAAATGAGTTCGCCTGTCACCTCTGACACGCATGTCATAGGTTCGCCATCACTGCTCTAGCCCCACCCTCGTGCTTAAACACTTTCTCTGCCAGGTCAGACACAGAGAAGACAGAAAAAGGGCCTCGTGCCCTAAAGAGCCTCGTGCCCTGATCGGTTTGGCTCCGTGGATAGAGCGTCGGCCTGCGGACTGAAGGGTCCCAGGTTCGATTCCGGTCAAGGGCATGTACCTTGGTTTCCAGCACATCCCCAGTAGGGGTGTGCAGGAGGCAGCTGATCGATGTTTCTCTCTCATCGATGTTTCTAACTCTCTATCCCTCTCCCTTCCTCTCTGTAGAAAATCAATAAAATATATTTTAAAAGAAAAAGGGCCTTGTCCTTCCCCATCCACCTGCGATCTCTGACTCTCCTTTCCAATGGGACTCCGGGTGCCTAAGTCGGGGACTGCTGTGCAGTCCGTGCAGCCCACTCTTCTGCCCCGCCCCGCCCCCCCCCCCCCAGGAATGGCTAATTGGCTTGGAAAAGACAGTCCTTGGTGAAAGAGGCAACACCAAAGTTCTTACCCAGCTGTGCAAGATGATAAAGGGCATTCGAGATCCTAGACCAGAGGTCAGCCAGCTCTGTCTGTAGCAGCCAGAGAGAGAATGGCTGAGGGTCTCTGTTGAAACTCCAAGTCTCAACTCCTAGTGTGACAGCGCCCTAGGCAACATGTGCCGTGGAGAGCGGCCACAGCGTTTGGACAGGTTCAAGCCTCGGACTAATGAGAGGGCACAGTCCTCTCGTGGACAAGCCACCTGCAGGTCCCAGCTTGCAGAGCAAAGCCCTCCCAGCACAATTACAGCCAAAGGCTGTGGTTGTGAGCTTGACCTGATGGTCCGAACCTGTGGTCTCAGGTGGCTGAGTGATGTGGGCCGTGGGAGGTGCAGCAAGTGCTGCCAGAACAGCTTGATAGAGTTCAGGGGCAGGTAATTGAGTAGATTTGAAACCCACAAGAATGTTGTAAACATCTTGGCCACGCCCTTACTTTGCCTCGTGGAATCTGCTACAAGATAAAGACTCGGCTTGCAGGCCGTGGCACTGTCTCTCCATCAGATAGGACAGCGTCCCACCTGGTCCCAACTGTGTTCCCGTGTCTGTCTTCTTTAATCCTTCACTTCCCCCCCTCGGGCTCACCCCTGGCCGTACTGGCACAATGTGCACAAATAGGTGTGGCTGTACCCTAACAAAACTTCCCACGTGGACCCTAACAAGTGCGTTTGATGTAGTTGGCATGTACATGGCTCCGAGGCATCCCTCAGTGGCTCTCAACCTTCCTCATGCCGCGACCCTATAATACACTTCCTCATGTTGTGGTGACCCCCAACCATAAAATTATTTTCGTTGCTACTTCATAACTGTAATGTTGCTACTGTTATGAATCGTCATGTAAATGTCTGATATGCAGGATGTATTTTCAGGGGTCTCGACCCACAGGTTGAGAGCCGCAGCCTCAGACCCTCCGAGAGAGAGGTCCAGGGCCTTGGTTGCCTGGCTCATCTCAGGGGACTCAGATGTGCAGGTGAAAAGGGCCATGACAGGGGCCTGGTCTGAGACTGGCTGTGAGCCCGGACTCAGGAAGCAGTTACCACCCCCCAGTGCGGAGGCGCCCTGGGGCGGGTTGCTGATGGGTGAATCCTTTTCTGGGCAGCAGATGGTCAAGAGGGACCTGTAGGCAGGGAAGCAGGGGTTCTCCTCTCTGGGGTCTGGAGGTGAGTGCTGATGTCAGTGACTGAGACCTTCCCTCCCTACGCGCTGCTTTAGCTGCGTCCTGCGTCCCACGGAACAGAACAGAACACATCCAGTTTTTGTCTCTATTCAGTTGAACCCGCCCCTGAGGATATTTTCCCATTGATGTTTAGAGAGAGTGGAAGGGAGGGGAAGAGAGAGAGGGGAACATCCATGTGACAGAGACACATCGATTGGTTGCCTCCCACATGCGCCCCGACCAGGCCAGGGATGGAGCCTGCAACCGAGGTACCTGCTCTTGATCGGAATCGAACCCGGGACCCTTCAGCCCGCAGGTCGATGAGTCAAACCGGCTGGGGCTCTCCATTCAGTTTAAAATACTGCTTAGCTTCCCCTGTGGTACATGGGTTATTTAGTTTCCAAATACTTGGGGGTGGGTTCCAGATATCTTTTTATTATTAATTTTTCCCTCTTTTTAATTATTATTAATTTCTAACGTAACTTCATTTTGGTTGGAGAACATAATTTGTGCCATTTGCACGTCCTAGACTGTTTTCTGGCTCAGAATCCGGCCCATTTGGTGGCTGTTCCGTGGGCACTGGAGCCGCCTGCGCTCGTGTTTGGATGGAGCTCCCTGTAAATGCCGGTCCCATCAAGCTGTTTCTAGTCTCGTTCAAGCGTTTTCCTCCCCGGAGCCCTGTTTGTTCTGTGGATGTGGAGAGGGGGGTGGGGGTCTCCCACCACAGTTGTGGTCCCTTCAGCTCCTGCCCCACGTATTCTGAGGCTCTGTCGCCTGTACAAGCTTCTATTTTTATTTTCTAAAATATATTTTTATTGATTTCAGAGTCGAAGGGAGAGGGAGAGAGAGAAACATTAACGATGAGAGAGAATCATCATCAGCTGCCTACTGCACGGCCCCCACAGGGATCAAACCTGCAACCCGTGCATGCGCCCTGACCGGGAATCGAGCCGTGACCTCCTGGTTCATAGGTTGACTCTCAACCCCTGAGCCACGTCGGTCGGGCCTGACATCTAGTACCTTGAGAGCCGCTGCTTAGCATACCCTGCGTGGACTGTAAAATGTACCCAGGCTGTTCTGCGAACACCTACCCTGTCTCCCTGTTGCACAGCATCCTACAGTGTAATACCCACTGGATCTTATTACCCACTCCTCCGCACACGAATAATTGGCTGCCGACTTGAGCTACACAAACAACTGGGCAGCCAGCACTCCCTGTGGGTCGGTGTGGCACGTCCGGGCTCCCCGGGAGACAGCTGGGCCTCCCCAGCCACAGAGGCTCGGCCCCCTCGGCCTCACCCTCACCTGGTGCCCCTCCCTTCCTCACGTTGACTGTCTGATGGTGGGAAGTGGGTCTCCTTGTCGTTTGGCCTGTGCTGTCACGGGCGAGTTCGAGCGCCCTTCACGTACTGTCGAGCGTTGGGCTTCCCTGTTTGAATGGCCAGTTCACACAACGTGTTCATTCCCATCTGGCTGCCCTTTCTCCTGGGGACCGATGGGAGGGGCTGAGGTACTGTAACCACATGTTGGTGGTAGATGCTGTGACTGCCACCCCGCACCTGCCTGCTACCTGCACCTCTAATGAGCAGCAAATGCGTGTACGCCATGGGGTTGCTGTGAACGAAATGAGACGATCCGTGCAGGGCGCTCAGAACAATCCTCAGCACCGACCCAGCAGTCAGAAGTGTCACTTACCATCATTCCTCGAGCGTCCCGGGGACAGGCACCCGAAAAGCCTGTCTGGGCCCTGGGTACATTAGGGTGTCCCATGAACACTGGGCCTGTGTGCCCTATTCCGAGTTGAGACCTGGACACAGATCCAGCCCACAGCCCCGGCCATGTGCCCTGGCCAGGAATTGAACCATGACCTCCTGGTTCATAGGTCGACGGTCAATCACTGACCCGCGCCAGACGGGCTCGTCTACCTTCTTGATTTTATTTTCTAAAAAGCTAGTTTTTAAATAATATTTTTTTTTATTGATTTCAGAGAGAAAGGGAGAGGGAGAGAGACAGACACATCAGTGGTGAGAGAATCATTGACTGGCTGCCTCCTGCTCGCCCCACACTGGCGATCGACAGAGCCTGAAACCCTGGCATGTGCCCTGACCGGGAATTGAATCATAGGTGGACGCTCAACCACTGAGCCTCTCCAGCCGGGCCCCTACGTCTATTCTTTTTTTTTAAATATATTTTTATTGATTTCAGAGTGGGAGAGAGAAACATCAATGATGAGAGAATTGATCGGCTGCCTCCTGCACATCCCCCAGTGGGGATCGAGCCTGCAACCCAGGCATGTGCCCCCGACCGGAATCGAACCCGGGACCCCTCTGTCTGCAGGCTGACACTCCATCCACTGAGCCACACCAGCCGGGCCCCTAGTCCATTCTTTTTTTTTTTTTTAAGGTCGATTGGCCCCCATTCTCAACAGGTGGGATTTATTTTTTATTTTTTAATATATTTTATTGATTTTTTTACAGAGAGGAAGGGAGAGGGATAGAGAGTTAGAAACATCAATGAGAGAGAAACATGGATCAGCTGCCTCCTGCATATCCCCCTATTGGGGATGTGCCCGCAACCCAGGTACATGCCCTTGACCGGAATCGAAATTGGGACCCTTCAGTCCGCAGGCCGACGCTCTATCCACCGAGCCACACCAGCCGGGGCCCTAGTCCATTCTTAG
Source organism: Myotis lucifugus (assembly GCF_000147115.1). Classification (NCBI taxonomy): domain Eukaryota; kingdom Metazoa; phylum Chordata; class Mammalia; order Chiroptera; family Vespertilionidae; genus Myotis; species Myotis lucifugus. Next base: position 35,562 of record NW_005872776.1, on the reverse strand, counting down.
GTGAGCCCATGTAACTGTCCGAATGCCTCGTGTCCACTAGCTTCTCTCCATCTGACCTCTACCACCAGTTTGCCCCACTGGCTGTGCTAGGCTCCTCCGGGTCCTCTTCCCAGCCATTCCCCACACGGCCGCTAGGGGCCGCCCACTGCAATGCACACTCTAACTTCCCATGTTTTATGGGTGTATATATTTTTATAACTTTTAAAATATATTTTTATTGTTGATAGTATTACAGCTATCTCCCTCCCCCCCCCCGCTCCCTCCTAGGACTTCCCATGTTTTATGGGTGTATATATTTTTATAACGTTTTAATATATTTTTATTGTTGATAGTATTACAGCTATCTCCCGTCCCGTCCCCCCCTTCTCTCCTAGGACTTCCCATTTCTTGAAAAGGTCCTTGCTGTGCTCCGTCGACCTCGACATGACCTCCCAGCCTCAGTGACCACAGGGCCCTTCCTCCAGCGCGCTCCGCGAAAGCTCTTCCCTCCTGACTAGTCTCCGCCCGGCCGGGCTTCGGATCCCCACGCAAATGTTAATTTATTG
>NW_005872776.1:0-33386 GCF_000147115.1 Myotis lucifugus | reverse complement strand
CCTCCCTTCCGGCGGCCCCGGGGCCGTGTCCCCCTGGGGGGGGGGGGGTTCCACTTCCCGTTCCAAGCCGCTTCTTCCCCCCCCCGCCCCGCGGCGTCCGGGCGCAAGCTTCGACTTGGGCCCCGGAGCTTACCCGTTCCGGTTCCGTCCGTCCTTCCCCCCTCCCCCCCCGCTCCCAAGCCCCAGGCCCCAGCCCCCCAGCCCTGGGGCCTTGAAAGGGGCTGTGGTCGCAAGGGCCCCTTCCCACCCGGCCGCAATTCCCCGGGGCGGACCGCGGTGAGTCACCGGCCCCTGGAGCCGCCCCTCCCCCCTGGAAACTCTCCCGGATGCCCCGCCCAGGCAGAGCCAAAAGCCGCTCCGGAGCGGGGCCAAGCCAAGGGCTTGGGTCCTTGGTCTCCATTCCCCCTGCAGCGGGCAGACTGGCCAGGAGCATTCGGTGACTTAGGGAAGCATCTGTCAGACACTTTTTAAAACATTTATTGGTTTTAGGGAGCGGGGGGTGGAGAGAGAGAGAAACGTCAGCTTGTGGTTCCACGGATCGATGCCTTCGTTCATTGTTGCTACTCGCTGCCCCGACCCGGATCCGACCAGACCGCAGCCTTGGCCTCTGCTGTGGGGACGCTGCTCTAACCCGCTGAGCCGCCAGCATAACAGATCCGGGCCTGGGGTCCCAGCCCTGCGGTAGTTGCTCAGAAAGAGGCCGAGTGAGTGGCGGTTCCCAGTGTCCTGGGCCTGGAGGCCCCACGGGCTGGTCTTCCCTGTGGTCAGGTCTCTCTGTGGTCAGGTCTCTCTGTGGTCAGGTGCCACTGGTATTTGAGGAAACGGAGTGAATGTGCCCGCGGCAGGGGGGGAGGGTGTCCTCTGAGTGCGGCGGCGATGGCCCTGCGGTGACGGGACGGTTTCGGCTTTGGCTGCGTGTCCTCCGGTGTCTGCTCTGCACAGTGAGGTTAATGGGAAGCGGGCTCTGCGTGTAACGCTCCCCGCGGGGGGACTGCCTCCCTCGCACTCGCACCCTCTCACCTCGTCCCTGTGCCGCGGGCCGGGACGGTCTACCATTCGTGTGTGAATGCGGGCGAGGTATTCTTCTTGAACTGTTCTTTGGTAGCAACTTGACGGAGACCTCATTCCATACCACACACTTCCCCACGTACAGGTCCAGTCCACTCGTGTTTCCTCTCGTCAGAGTTGTCCCAGCGTCTCCACAATCAGTTTAGGTCAATTTCATCACCTCAGAGAGAAACCGGGTACCCCGCACCCCCACTTGCCCAACACGAGGCGAATGTACTCTTCGTCTCTGCAGACTCCCCGGTTCTGGACGTTTCGTAGCAGTGGGCTGTGTAACACGGGGCCGCTAGCGCCTGGCTTTGCTCACATGCGTGTTTCCGGGCCATCCATGTTGTAGCGTGTCAGGACTTCCCTGCTTTTTTTGCCAAGTATCCTGCACTGTGTGCACGGAGCAGCGCTGCGTCTTCCGTGACCTGCCGTTGGGGTTGCTTTCTCTGTGGCCTCGGAGTCCTGCGGCCGCGAGCATTCCTGGGCACGCTGCGTGGACGGCAGTTTCATTCCTCGTGGGCGGCCACCCGGGGTCGGGGTCGGGTAGTAACTCCACGTTGAGCTTTTGAGCAACTGCCAGCCTGTTTTTGTTTTACGTTCCCAGCAGCAACACGGGGGCTTCCGGTGTACGCACTCCTTCCTAGACCTGCCTGCTTCTTTTTATTTTTTAAGATAAGGGAGAGGGAGAGAGAGAGAGAGAAACATCAGTGATGAGAGAGAATCATCAGCTGGCTGCTTCCTGAATGCCCCCCAGTGAGGATCAAGCCGGCCCCCCGGGCCTGTGCCGTGACCGGGAACTGTGACCTCCGAACTGTGACCTCCGGGTTCATGGGTCGTTGCTCAGCCCCTGAGCACAGCACGGGCTCCCCTGCCCCTGGTTTCAGGTGTGCAGGGGTCTGGTTGTGATTGGCATTTCCTCGGTGGTTAATGACACTGAGTGTCGTTTCGGGGGCTTATTATCCATTTCAGGGTCTTTGGGGAGATGCCTGTTTAGGCTTTAAAATGTGGCTGCCTGTCCTTTTGGTCACTGAGGGTAGAGTTCTGTGTGGCCTTGGCACTCGGTCTTCCCACTGCGGATTCCTTTGTCCTCCTTGGCGCTTCCCTGGAAGCACTCAGGTTGACATTGTGTCCAGCTTACTTTTCCTCTTCCCTCTCCTGCTTCCTCTAGGACAGCAGTTCTCAACCTGTGGGTCGCGACACCTTTGGGGGTCGAACGACCCTTTCACAGGGGTCGCCTAAGACCATCAGAAAACACATATAATTACGTATTGTTTTTGTGATTAATCACTATGCTTTATGTTCAATTTGTAACAATGAAAATACATCCTGCATATCAGATATTTACATGACGATTCATAACAGTAGCAACATTACAGTTATGAAGTAGCAACGAAAATAATTTTATGGTTGTAGGTCACCACAACATGAGGAACTGTATTAAAGGGTCGTGGCGTTAGGAAGGTTGAGAGCCACTGCTCTAGGACCTGTTGCCAAAGTCAAGGCTATGGAGATCTGTGCCTTTGTTTTCATAGTCTTGGCTCAGACATTTAGCTACACGTGTGAGTGAGTTTTTGTGTATGGTGTGAGGTAGGGGTCGGGGGCGTTATCTTTGGATCCAAAGAGCACCCAGGGTTTCCATTTTTCTAGCAGCTATTTTTGTGCTTTTATTTTTAAATTTAAAATATTGAGAAGGTAATGAATTGTGGTAGAACTGAGCCCGTCACAGGTGGCTCCTGGGTAATTTGTAGATGCTGGCCGATGGCAGTGGTCACTGCAGTGCCAGGGACGTACAGAGCAGCCCACACAAGTTCGGGTCTCTAGAGGGGGCTGGGGAGGAAGAGGAGTGAACTGTAGGGTCAGGACCTCAGCAGGACACTGAGTGTGGGGAGGCCAGCAGGGCCATCCCTGCGGGGGCCAGTTCGTGACCAGCTGCCCGAGACCGGCTTGTTCCTGGGCCGGGGATTTCGTGCATCTGCTCTGTGCTGCCCAGCGGTGCGGGGAGCCGGGGCCTTGATCTCCGCGCAGTAACCAGATCCGCCTTGGGGATGCAGCCAGTTCTCTGTGCCCTGAGTCGCCCCACTGTTGCGTCTCCCCGCCACGTAGATCCCTTCGGGGAGTGCCTTCCTCCGTCGTGGCCCCCTAAGCCGCAGCGATGAGGTGCGCTGTCTTTAGCGGTGTCGTAGGTGTGGGTGAACGGAACCTGGAAGACCCCTGGGTGACAGCAGGCGCCGGGTGCTGGCGGGAGGCGGTCCTGTGGGTTTGCGAGAAGCGCTCACAGCCACAGCTTCGCAGGGAGCTCAGGGGTGAGGAAGTGCAGGTCTTGTCCTGCTTTGAGGTTCCTTGTGAAACCTCGCCATTAGGGGTGTCAGGTGCTGGCCGGGAGCGCCTGCGGACAGAGAGACACCCTTCTCCGTAACCTCTTCACAGGCGGACTCAGCGCCGGATGCCCGGGACCTGCTGTTCCCACAGAGTTCTCTGAGCAGCGTCCATCTTCCACCGGAAAGAAAGGTGTGTGCTTGTGCGCAGTTCCTGCCCGGGCCCCCAGCGGGCGAGGGCACCCCAACCCGGGACATGTCCTCCCGCTGCGTTCGTAGAGGTCGGACAATGTTTTCCAAAATTCCCTTGTTTAACAAAGAAAGTTAAGTTCCCAGGGAGGCCCTTGGTTTGAAAGGGGGGAGGAGGACAGGGCTGAGCTGCCTCTTCCCCACCCCCTGGAAGGTGTGGAGCCCCAAGGCATGGCCTTCAGCCCCGCTCACGTGCCGGAGAGCCTGGGGAAGGCCAAAGGCCAAAGGCCGGAGAGACGGGAAGGCCGGGCTCTGCGCCTGTGCCTGCGCCTGGTGGGTCTGAACCGCATGAGGCAGAGCCGTGCTCTCACCTTGGCCTTGGGGCAGCGGCCTCCTGCTTCTCGGCAGAGACTGGCCCTGGGGTCTGACCTCGGCCTCAGTGGTTGGAGCCGCGGGTAGGAGCCACCGGCCACAGGTGCGCGCCCCTGGGAGGCAGATACAGCGGGAAAACCATGCACCTCGCAGCTGCTGCTTCATTTTCTAATTTTTACTTTTTTAAAGTATGTTTTTACTGATTTCAGAGAGGGAGAGAGAGATGGAAACATCCATGATAAGAGAGGATCATGGATCGGCTGCCTCCTGCACACCCCACACTGGGGATCGAGCCGTGACCTCCTGGCTCACCGGTTGATGCTCAACCACCAAAGTCACGCGGCCGGGCCAGATGTGGATTCTGATGTGGAAGGAAGTGCACACGGGCTTTTGTTTTCCAGAAGGTTTCTCACTTGGTCTGAAGCCAGACCATTTCTGGGTGTTTCTGATGCCGCTGGACCGCCGTGATGGCCGTGGTCGCGCCCTTTGTGTCATTCCGTTTCCACCCAGTGGTTCAGGCGCAGGGATGACGAGGGCCCTCTGGTCCCAGCGCTCCCAGCCCTCCGGGCGTGTTAGGGCCGTGTTAGGGCCGTGGCGGTGCTGGCAGAGCGCACTGTGGCCTCTGCCGCTCCCGGCCCTGACCCGCTCTGCCCTGCAGATGTGGAAGGCTTCGGCGGGCCACGCCGTGTCCATCAGCCAGGACGACGGCGGTGCCGACGACTGGGAAACGGACCCCGATTTCGAGGTGAGTCCCCGCTCCACCCCGCTTCCTTGTCCTGAGCCGGACTCCTGAGGCTTTAGTCCGGGTGCTTCCTGGTCTGTGTGTCTCAGCCCAGGCCCTGGATTCACGCGTCACTTACCTTTTCTTTCAGAACGACGTCAGTGAGAAGGAGCAGAGATGGGGCGCCAAGACCGTGCAGGGGTCTGGGCACCAGGAGCACATCAAGTAAGAGACTTTCTTAGTGTTGGCATGAAGCGGGTCCTGCAGGACGGTGGGGTGAAGCGGGGCCTGCAGGACGGTGGGGTGAAGCGGGGCCTGCAGGACGGTGGGGTGAAGCGGGGCCTGCAGGACGGTGGGGTGAAGCGGGCCTGCAGGATGTTGGGGTGAAGCGGGCCCCGCAGGATGATGGGGTGAAGCGGGCCTGCAGGATGTTGGGGTGAAGCGGGCCCCGCAGGATGTTGGGGTGATGTGGGCCCGCAGGACGGTGGGGTGATGTGGGCCCTGCAGCATGTTGGGGTGAAGTGGGCCCCGCAGGACGGTGGGGTGAAGCGGGCCCCGCAGGACGGTGGGTGATGTGAGCCCCGCAGGACGGTGGGTGATGTGGGCCCTGCAGGATGTTGGGGTGAAGTGGGCCCCGCAGGACGGTGGGTGATGTGGGGCCCGCAGGTGAAGTGTAGTCACCTCGCTGATTGACCGTGGGAGCCCTCGGACGTTAGAACTGGTTTTGTTTTATCTCGTAGACGAATGAGAGACGTGATGTGTGCGTCTGTGCATATGTGCACATGGGCACATACATTTGTACACACACATCCCTGGAGCCCACGTGTCGTGTGGCTTCTGTCAAGACGCCGCTAACCCGGGTCGGCCAAATGCAGGTTTCTCACCCGGGAGAGGCCTTGGGGCCCGAGACCTGAAGCACCTTCTCCCTGACTTTAACAGTTTTATTCCTTTGTCCTTGGGCGTTGGGTGCCGAGGGCGGAATCCGAGCCTGTGTCCTGTGAGCCGCTCAGTGCAGGGGAGCCCAGGTGCCCTTGCTCCTGGCGGCCCCCCCGACCGCTGCTCTGCGCGTGGTTCTCATCAGGAGATGCTGGTGGAAGGAACTTCAAGCGCGTCCCAACTTCACTGCGGCTGCGCTGGTTCAGGGGGACCCTCCCTTCCCTGAGCGCGGGTGCCGTCTGGCCAGGCGACTTGCTGGGTCATTGGAGGGGGAGCTGGCCTTGCTTGGCGGTGCCCTCACAGCGCATCACCCATGGGAGGAGTGTCCAGTGCGGCTGTCAGACACGGTCCCCTCCTGGACGCACGCCACCCCGGCCCGGAAGCCCCTTCACCATGTCCAGGGCCGGGCAGGTGGGAGGCACTGGGCTGGGTGCTGACTCGGGTGCTGGTCCACGGTGTTGGGTCATGGGCTGTGGGTTAGGCTGAGCCCTGATTGGTTAAGTCGCCCATCCTTGTCTCGTTCTGTCCCTTTGGCGTGGAGGCATGTTGGGTTGGCTGGAACTCAGAGGGGGCACGTGGGAGGGGGACAGCCCTCGGTGCGGGGCCTGCAGGGTTTTGGGAACATTGCTGTGTCTTGGTTGGGGAGGTGTGGGCGTGGTGACCCCCGGGCAGGGGCCCTGGGTGAGGTGGCTTCGCCTCTCGGGCCTCCTGGTGGGACAGCTGCAGGGGCTCCGTCCCTGGCGTCCCAGTAACCAGTGGCTTTTAGACCAGGGGTGGGCAAACTTTCTGACTCGAGGGCCACAATGGGTTCTTAAACTGGACCGGAGGCCGGAACAAAAGCATGGATGGAGTGTTTGTGTGAACTAATATAAATTCAAAGTCAACATCATGACATAAAAGGGTACGGTCTTTTTTTTTTAGTTTTACTCATTTCAAACGGGCCGGATCCGGCCCGCGGGCCGTAGTTTAGACCGTCACCTCCGCAGCCCTGCACTGCGCCTGCGAATGTGGGAAGAGCTGGGGTCAGGGGAGGCTGTCAGCTGTGTCCCTGGGCTCCCAGCAGGGCCCCAGGTCACGTGCGGGGGCACGTCTGACTGCTTCCTCCTCTGCCCGGTGATGCTTATAGCCGGTCTCCTGGCCGGTCCCCAGTCAAGGCGAGGGCTCTGCTTGTGGGGCAAGGAACGGGCACGTTTCAGGGCAGCCACGTTCACGTGTGGGGATGTGCCGTGTGGTCCCGATCTGTTCCCCCGGGCAGCCTTGCACGGGACTAGGAACTGCCCACGCCCGGGCCCCGGCAGGACCATAGGGAGGGCGGGTGGGGAGCCCCGGCCGCTGCCTGTCCTGTGTGTCTGAGGAGGAAGGGTGCACACAGCTCTGACACCCCCCCCCCTCCCCCCGCCCTGCCTGCAGCATCCACAAGCTGAGGGAGAACGTGTACCAGGAGCACCGCAGCCTCAAGGAGAAGGAGCTGGCGACGGGCCCCAGGGCCTCGCACGGCTACGGGGGCAAGTTCGGCGTGGAGCAGGACAGGATGGACAAGGTGAGCGCCAGCCGCCTCGGGCGGTCCTGGCCTGCCCTGACCGCGCACCGGTGGCGGAGCCGTCCCTCACACCTGTTCGTGAGAACACGCTCGGAGGCCATGGCTGAGGGTGCGATGTGCCGAAAGCAGCGGCGCCAATCGCCTTACCGCCCTTGCTCACACCGCGCTCGCTGTGGGGATGTCCTCTCAGGCCCCGAGGGGCAGGCGAGGCCTGAGGGCAGGGAGGCCCAGCTCTGGGACAGGCCCGGAATTGGGCCCCAGGAGTTGGCGTCACACCGCCCGTAGTTCCGCGTGTGGCCTACCTTGTGCCACATGGGGGGGTGGGACAGAGGCAAACACAACCCCGGGGCCTCGGTCACGTCCCGGCCACAGTGCAGCTGGCGGCGTGCTGATGCCCTGCGTGCACTCAGTGGCCTTCCGAGAGCGCCTGGTCCTGGGCGAGAGGTCACTGCCCACGGGTGGGGGGGCGCACTCCCTGTGGGAGCCGTGGGCAGGCCAGTGCTAGTTCCTGGTGCCCGCAGGGCCGGTGAGCGCTTCAGCGAGGACAGTGCTGGGCGTGGGGCAGCTCAGGAGGGTCGTGTCCCCCTGAGAGGACCGTGGGCTGTCGGGGGGCCTCCCCAGTCGGGCAGCTCTTTCTGGTTTGTTGGTCCCGGTGGAGGCAGCCCGGCCTGGGCAGTGTGAGCCGCGCTGACCAGAGATCGCCTCCGTCCCTGTGAGGAGGCTCGGCGGGTGTCGGGTTCTCTGTAATTCCACGCCTGTCCCCGGGCCCCGCTCGGGTTCAGTGTCCCAGCTGTGTCACCGTGCACGCTGTCACCGCAGAGCAGATACGGGGCTGTGGGCCCCAAACCACGTCCAGGATTAGCCGGCTGCAGGAAGGAGACAGGGACGGCGGGCGGTGTGCCTGTCACTCGGAGTCCCGGGGCCCAGGCCGGGAAAGGGGAGCAGTGTCATCGCGGATTCTAGAACGGTCTGTGGCTTTCAGTGGCGCGAGCAGGCAGCCCCGTGTGTTTACAGATAAATCCCCCAGAATCAAATAGAGTAAGCCCATTTGGGGGCGCACGAGTGTGAGGAGCGTGGATGAGGCGCGAGCGGCCGGTCGCTGTCACATCGCAGTCCGCGTGTACGCGCTTCCTCGGGTCCGAGGCACTGTGTGCACACGCCGGACCACGCCTCAGCCGCGCCTGGACCCGGGGCCCCGCAGCCCTGCCAGCTGACAGCCTCGGGGCAGGAGATTGGGGAGTCTGTCCGTGAGAAAGCGGGGCTCGCCGGCTGTCGCCCTGGCCACGCTTCCAGACCGTTTTCTACACTTCTGTGCGGCGAGGGTCATGCCGGGGCTGCTGTGGGTGTTCTGCGTGGACAGTCCCTGCCCCCGAGGTGGCAGAGCCGTGGGTCCCAGGCACGGCCGTTGGCTGCGGGTGTCAGAGCCGCCTGGGAAGCGATGACAGTGGTGGCGCCCATGGTTCAGGGAGACCTGCTGCCCCGGATGCGGGAGGGGTCGCTCCAGGTGCCTGCGGGCGTCAGCAGTGGGGCTGCCCGCGATCGCTGGGCCTGCGCTCAGCTCTGTGCTGGCCGCAGACAGAGGGTGTCTGGTGGGCCTCGGGCAGGTCCTCTGTCCCAGGCAGCCGTGGGGCACTGGCCAAGCCGTGGCACTTCCTGCGGTGACCTGCACCGCGTCCCATGTCAGCCACGTCACGTGTCCTCGCCGTCCCTGAGGGGGTGCATGACTGCTGTGCTCTGGCCGGGGAGCCGGCTGGGGGTTGGGCGGGGCTGGGGCCGCTGGGTTGGGGAGTGACGCTTCCCGATTATGGGCCCTGGGTCTGAAGCAGCTGCTGACCGGCCCTCGAATTCAGGAGTGGCGCAGACCCCTCGTAAGGGCAGGTGTGGCTTCAGCAGGAGCTTTCCTTCCAGAGGCCGGGTATGGGGGTCCCCCACGGCGGGGAGGCATGTGGAAGGCCAGGGTTCACTGCTTGGCAGACAAGGGTGACGGTGAGCAGGTGGCTGAGCTGGCTTCTGTGCCAGTGGGGATGGCCGCGCTGTGACCAGCCTGCCGTGCCTGGGGGTGGCACACGTTCAGTCGCCGCTGGCTGGGTACGGACTGAGTACAGCGCGTGCCTGTTTCTGTGTGTCATGGAGTGTTTTCGTTCTGATTCTGGGGTCACATGGCGTGAAAATGCCCCCCTTGAGCAAAGTGGCTGTGTTGCCCACAGTCTCCCTGGACGGAGACCTTGTGCATTGCAGGCTGCTGGTTCCTGGGCGGGGCCTGGCCTCAGCGCCCTGCCTTCACGCCCAGTCCTGCCAGAGCCCCCCTGGCCTCCCCGTCAGGGTGTCTCAGTGAGGAACCCCACACCACCAATGGGCGGCCCCACTTAGAACGGGTGCGGGGGCGCAGCATGGAGGTGGCCTAAGGCTGCTCTTGCTCCTTCCAGTCGGCCGTCGGCCACGAGTACCAGTCGAAGCTGTCCAAGCACTGCTCGCAGGTCGACTCCGTTCGCGGCTTCGGAGGCAAGTTTGGAGTCCAGGTGGACAGAGTGGACCAGGTGAGTGGTGTGTCGGGAGCCAGGGACAGCTCCTCCGGGTCGGCCTCGCTGCCCGCCGCGCGGTGTCCTCTGGGCCTGTGAGGCGACACGGAGGAGCTCCCGAGCCTGGCCTGCATTCCCGGCTCTGAGGTGACAGCTGGGGCCAGAGGCTGCAGAAACCCTGCATTGTGTCTGCCCCCCCCCCCCGCGCCGTCACTCCCCCACCCTCCACCCGATGGACCAGGGGCGCCGGGGCCCCTTAGATCTGCCCAGGAATGTGCCAGCAGAGCCATTTCTGCCCACCCTCCCTGCGGATGGCGCTGTGCTCGGCATGGAATGCGGGGCTGCTGCTCTGGGCCCCGGCCGCCGTCTGGTGGCTTCGTCAGCCCGTTTCACGTCCCAGCGCTCGAGAGCCTGGGTCTGAAGCGGGATGTTGTTCCGCCCGCCCCGATTAGGTGTGGCGATTAGGTGTGGTCTGTGAGACAGGGAGCTAGTGCCCGTCTCCTGTGCTGTGCGCAGGCGCCCTGTGCCCGTGGTCAGTGTTAGCGCTGCTCTGGGCAGAGCTCACCTGAGAAGCGGGTCTGTGCGGCCGGGCATCTCCCGAGGGGCGGTGAGGGTGTGGAGCCATGAGCGCAGCAGCGGCCCCCGCGGCCCGCAGCCCGCAGCTTGGCCTGGGCAGCTCGCAGGGCTGGGTGGAGCCCTGTGTGGGAGGCAGACCCAACACCAGCGCTTTGTGCATTAGGTCTGCACTGGCTCAGGGAATCCGCGTCCAAAAAGTGTGGTTTGTCTTTAAGCGTCTCTGCAGTATTGCGGAGTCAGAGTAACTGGAGACATTTAAAAACGCATTTCCCTTTTCCTCGCCCGCAGTCGGCTGTCGGCTTTGAGTACCAGGGGAAGACGGAGAAGCACGCCTCCCAGAAAGGTAGGCAGGGCAGCCCTGGGCGGGGCAGGCGGTCTCCTCCTGGGGAGGGAGGGAGGGAGGGTCACGTGGGATGCTGTGACGGCGAGGCCCCCGCCACGTGCGGTGCTGTGCGGCTTCCACGAAGCCCTTCATCCGAGCGCAGGGCCCCACGACGCCTGCCTCCGTCTCTGGGCAATGCCGCCCGAGGGCCCATCCTGACGTCGTCACTGCGCTGCTCGGCCTCTAACAGGGTGGTCAGGCTCCTCTCAGAGCCTTTGTTTATTTTTATTATTTTTTAATTTTCATTTTGTTTAATCCTCACCTGAGGCTATTTTTTCCACTGATTTTTTAGAGAGAGTGAAAGGGAGGGAGGGGAGAGAGAGACATTGATTGGCCCCCTTCTGCACATGCCCCACACGGGCCGGGGATCAAATCTGCAAGCAGGTGCGCGCCCTTGACCAGGAATCAAGCCCAACACCCTTTGGTGTGCGGGCCGACACTCGAACCCTGAGCAGCACCGGCCAGGGCAAGAGCCATTTCTAAGAGCCCAAGCGTGTCGCTTCCTCACAGCACTTGTAGGCTCCTCCTGCCTCGTGTGTGTCAGCAGGTGACCAGGGACGTGCGCTCGGGGTGTGGACGCGGCAGTCCAGCCGGGCATGGACGTCTGGGGTTGGGCGGGCTGCTTCTGGAAGGGCCTCTGTGCAGCTCACGCCGATGTTTCCACGTGGCCTGCGGCTTCTTCGCTGACTGTGGAGGGACCTGGCGGCCTGGTGTCCAGTGTCACTCGTGTAACACTGGATGGCCTCTTGGTAACTCGTACCCTGACTTAGCTTAACCCCAGCTGTCCTGTCATCGGGCTCCTGTCTCCCCAGACTACTCGAGTGGCTTTGGTGGCAAGTACGGCGTGCAGGCCGACCGCGTGGACAAGAGCGCGGTGGGCTTTGACTACCAGGGCAAGACGGAGAAGCACGAGTCCCAGAAAGGTGCGTCCGCGCCGCCCGGGGAGTGTCCTCCCGCCCACCGCCCCACCGGGAGCTGCCCTCGAGGCCTTGGCAGAGTGCTTGCCAGCTCTGGTTCTTTCCCGGCCAGCGTAGTAGGTTCACTGCGTTTTCACAACGGCTTAGTCGTCCATGTGTGACAGTTCCGTCATTGTTTAATGTGTCCTCTTTGAGTGTAGAATTTAGGTTATTTCCAATTAAGAAATACATGTTTATATATTTAACTATATATATATTTTTAAATATATTTTTATTGCTTTCAGAGAGGAAGGGAGAGGGAGATAGAAACATCAGTGATGAGAGACGAATGATCGGCTGCCTCCTGCACGCCCCCCACTGGGGATCGAGCTCGCAACCCAGGCCTGTGCCCTTGACCGGAATTGAATCGTGACCTCCTGGTTCATAAGTCGATGCTCAACCCCTGAGCCATGCGGGCCGGGCTCCAATTTTTTGATGTTGAGAACGGAACGGAGTGAATGTTTTCACCCCTGGATCTGACACGCACGCGGTCACTCAGAAGAACACCTTGACTTTAAACTGTCCACCGCTGTGCCGGGCTGTCCCAGGACCTTGCTGGCTTCCCTTCCCTGGAGGCCCCGCCGGGTCAGCTGGGAACTGTCACCGTGGCCTCTGTCGGGGCTGACCCTCCCCCTGCAGGGCACCTGCTGGCGGGGCCTTGTGCGGCGCTTGTTTTGTTGGCCGGCACGTTCACATTTTAAAATGTATTTTCTCCCTTTTTTTGCATGTTTACATTTGAAAAATAATTGCCAACATTTAAAAATGGAGCATTTAAATCTTTAAAAAAATATTTTTTTAAAAAGAAGCAAAACCAGCATGGGCAGCACCAGGCAGCGTTTCTCTGGGGACCCGGCTGTGGGCCCTCTACCTGCTCCGGTCACTTTCGCTTCGCCCGCCTGCCACGCAGCCCCTGCCCTGCCCGTGTCCTCCCGTCTCTCCTGGCGCCCGTGCGCCTTGGCCTGTGTGCGCTGCGAATCGGACCTGCTGTTCGGTCCCAGCCAGCGCTGCTCACTTTCTCCCTGCAGCCGGGGGAGCACAGGCCAACGTGGGGGGACCTGGGGTCTGCAGCAGCCCTGCTCCCGGAGGGCTTTGTTCCGGGCGCTCTGCCCCATCGTGTGCCTAGTGCCGTGGGCTCCTGTGGAGCAGGAACTGCTCCCAGGACTCGGCCTGGCGCAGAGCTGAGGCTGAGGAGTGCTCAGGGTGTCCTGTCCCCTCCGTGGTGCAGCACAGGCCGCTGTGGCTGCCGCTCGGGCTGTGCTGTGAGCGACCGCTTCCTGCCCCTGGGGCGAGGGTGCTGCAGGTGCCAACGTGCCCGCTGCTGCCGCTGCCGTTCCTGGTGCTCGGTGGAGCCTGGGCGTCTCCTGTTGTCCAGGGTCAGGGCCTGAGGGCTGAGACGCGCTCACTGTGCCTTGTTCTCAGATTACTCCAAAGGCTTCGGCGGCAAGTACGGCATCGACAAGGACAAGGTGGACAAGAGCGCCGTCGGCTTCGAGTATCAAGGCAAAACGGAGAAGCACGAGTCCCAGAAAGGTGCCCGCCTCTCCTCCCTGTCCCGGCGGCAGTGGGAACGAACACGGAGCCTCGGCCCAGCCCGCGGCCGGAGCAGACGCCCTCCTGTGGGCCTGGCAGCCTCAGACAGGCCGCCCCGCCTGCACACCGGGGGCCAGACTCTGGTCTCGGCTTGGGCGCGCCCGCGGTCCTGCTGCAGGTTGGGTTGCTTCCCGGGGTCCCCAGGAGGCCGCCTGTAGGGACCACCAGGTGGCCAGAGACCTGGAGGAGCAGGCGGTCGGGCGGTGGTTCACATTCACTGCGCTGCGCTGGAACGGGTACCCTCCCTGGCCCTCACTGCTGTTGGCTCACGTGGCCGTGCTCTGTCGTCACGCAGACTACGCGCGAGGCTTCGGGGGGAAGTTCGGGGTGCAGACGGACCGGCAGGACAAGTGCGCGCTGGGCTGGGACCACCAGGAGAAGCCCGAGCTGCACGACTCCCAGAAAGGTATTGCGCCGCGCTCCTGTAGCCATGGCGTCCTCTTCCCTCTTGGGGTTGCCCTACGCCTCCCAGTTTTGAGGAAACTCTGGCCGCTGTAGCGATGGCCCTGGCCCCCGACTCCCCACTCCGCTCGGTCATCGCCCGAGGCGTGTCCTGCGCTGGGTTCTGCCCTGGCGTGCCGCCGCAGTTGGTGCAGGGCCACACCTCCTGTCCCGCCTCTGCTGGAACAGCCCATCACGGAGGCAGCGCGGCCCCCATGTCCCGCCTCGAGCCGCCTCTCCACGCGCAGAGTCGTGCCCTCTGCTCTGCAGCATGGGGGGGGGGGGGGGGCGCGTCTAGAAAGCCCGGGGAGCGGGAGCGGCTCCCGCGCTGTCCACGCAGCTCCTGCCGCGGTCAGGTCGGGGGCCAGCTCCGACCGAGAATCCGGGAGCCCCGAGGCCGGCGCCTCTTTCTCCGGGGCCTGCAGACCCGACTGCCTCCTCCTTTCCCCGCCGGCGCTGTGGATGTTCTGTGTCAGGCTGGTGCCGAGGCAGACGAGGTGCTGGTCCCAGAGGCCCGGCCCCTGCGCTGGAGGTTCCGGTTTCCGGTTAGGAGGAGAGAGCGGCGAGGCCCCGTTCCCTGTCTGGCGCCGGCATGTTGGGCGGCGTCTATGCGGGTCGCCTATGTGAGGGGCCGTGACGCATGCTCTTCTGCCCCATCACCCCCCGCCTTTGGGGTTGGTGTGGTGAAGCGGCACCCCCGCTCCTGTCGAGGGGGTGTCCGGGCTCCCACAGCCTCCTGCAGGCCTCGCCGGTGACCGGGGCCCGTGAGGCACCAGGGAGCCGCCTGTGCTCAGGCGGAGCCGCGATCTGGTTCGGCCCAACCCGTGCCCGCGTGGTGCCCCGAGTGGGAGGTGTTTGCGGGAGGCGCCCTCTGACCCAGAGCCAGCATGGCCGGTGCAGGGAGGGCTCCCCGAGAGCACGGCCGCGCGGCGCCTTGGGCGGGGGGCGTGCCCGTAGGCTCCACTCGGGTGAGCCGGTCAGTGCAGGGAGCGGAAGGCGCCTGTGGGCGCTCCTGCTCCTCCCGCTCTGGGTGCATTTGGGGCGGTTGCTGGGCTTGCTGTCGGCCGCCCTGCCCGCGCCCTGAGTCCGCGCTGTGCCGTTTCAGACTACTCCAAGGGGTTTGGCGGCAAGTACGGGGTGCAGAAGGACCGCATGGACAAGGTGAGCCTCTGGGCCGGGTGCTCCTCTACCCAGCTGTGTTCCCAGAAGGGCAGGCGTTCCGGTCGGGGGCGTGGGCACCTGCTGGGCGGCAGCTCACAGGGACGGGTCCCTGCAGAGCCTCTGGGGCCGTTGGGCCCAGGACGGCCGTGGGAGCAGGAGGTTCCTAGCTGAGGGGGTGGGGCGCGGGTCCTGCCCTCTGACCTCCGTCCCGTCTTGTAGAATGCCTCCACCTTCGAGGATGTGGCCAAGGTGCCCTCCACGTACCAGAAGACGGTCCCTGTGGAAGCAGGTGAGCCAGGCCTGGCGTCCCAGGAGGACGGAGGGCAGAGCAGCGGGGAGAATGGGGGCGGAGGCTGGGGGTGCGGCTGCTGGGAGCTTCCGGGAGGTTGACTCCCTCTGGCGGCTGGTCCCGCAGGCCGGGCACCTTTCGGGCACAGCACGCAGCTCCGGGCAGTGGGACTCGGCGGGGGTTGTCCCAAGCGGAGCTGGGTCAGCTGTGGTCTGCAGGGGCCTCCTCCCAGCCGGGACCAGGTTCAGGCGGGGCCCCGGTCCTGCAGCCCCGCTGGCCAGCCGAGCCCGCGAGCCGTGGCTCGTGTACCCGCCATGAGCCGCGACCTCTCCTCCCGCGAGGGCCCTGAACCAGGCTCGCAGGGTCTGTCCTCCCAGTGAGGCTGCGTGAAGGCCTCCTGCCGCCCGGGGGCCGTGGGGCAGTTCAGTGCCGGGGCTGCGCCCCAAAGTGCACAGTTCAGTTGGGGAGAAGGGACTGTGACAGGAAGTGGTCAATTACACCAGGAGGCAGAGTGCCCCCTGGGCTTCGCTGTGGACGCCAGGCCAGCGGTTCTCAGGCAACGGGTCTTCCAGGTCCCGGAGTGTCTGCGCATGTCTCGGGCTCTGCTGGGTGAAAATTCAGTTTTGTTAACTCGCTTAATGATGATACAACTATCACATGGTAATTATGTGGGTTTTTAAAAAATTTTTTTTTTCTTAGAGAAAAAGGAGAGGGAGAGATAGAAACATCAATGATGAGAAATGATGGGCTGCCTCCTGCATGCCCCCTACTGGGGACCGAGCCCACAACCCAGGCTATGCCCTGACCAGGAATTGAACCCTAACCTCCTGGCTCCTGGCTCCTGGGTCAACCGCTGAGCACACCATCCCGGCAAAGCCTTTACATGTTAGTGATGCTCTTGATGCAAAAATAACCACAAACAAGCGATGCAGGAGATGGCGTGCTGGGCGGCTCTGCAGACCTCAGGCGGAGGCAGCTGACGTCCTGCAGCCGCGCCTGCGTGCAGCCTGCGCTTCAGGAGGAGGCTCTGGGCTCCCAGATGCGCCCTGGGGAGAGGAGGTGCTCCCCGAGCTCGCAGGGCCTGTGGGGGGCCTCGGGGCCCCTGGCCGGCCCTCGTGGTGCCCGAGGCGTCCCGTGTGCAGGGCGGGGCACGTGCTCGAGTTGACAGCACCGGCTCTGAGTTACGCCGACCTGCCAAGCGCCGAGCTCCATCCCACGACAGACTGTGCTCGGTGACCCGATTGCTGGGTCAGGTGATGGCAGCTCCCAGAGCGATGCCGTTTCCGGCGTCCGGTTTTGCCGGGAGCCGGGGTTTTCCTGTTGATAATACCGCGGCTGTTTTCCTTGACTTGAGAGGCCGTTTGTTCGTTTGGGGGAAATGTCCGTCCCAAACGTGCCGTCAGTGAGCCCAGCGTGCAGCTCAGAGTCGCACACGTGTCTCCTCCAGACACCCCAGCTCCCCCCCCGCCCCCCCCCCAGGCATCCCTCCCGAGTGTGCGGTTAGAACACAGTGACGTTTGGAATATAAGACGCGACAAACCCCAGGCTCCTGGTGTCCGGGGATGTGCAGTGGGCGCGGTGCAGGCTGGGCCTCAGGGCGGGGGGAGCCAGCAGCTGGGGCCTCCTTGTGGGTCGGCTCAGGGCTGCTGGTTCCCGTGGACTGGTCACCTGCACCGGACGTTGTCCATCCCGGGCGATGGCGGTGTCTGGTGTCAGAGGGAAACCTGTCCCCGCCCCCCTGTAGCCAACAGCAAGACGAGCAGCATCAGAGCCAACTTCGAAAACCTGGCCCAGGAGAAGGAGCAGGAGGACCGGCGGCGGGCGGAGGCCGAGCGGGTGCAGAGGATGGCCCGCGAGAGGCAGGAGCAGGAGGAGGCGCGCAGGCAGCTGGATGTGAGTGAGGGGCGCGGCCGGCTGCTCGCTCTCCCCCTTCCTCTGCGGTTCCCACTGTCCCCTCTGAGCGTCCGTCCTGGGCGCAGCCCCTCCTGTGGCGGGTGACACGGCGCGGCCCAGCCGAGCCCAGGAGCACCTCCCGCTTCACGCCTTCCCTCCCGGCTGCTGCCCTTTCGTCACGTGACGTTACAGTCACAGGGTCTGGGGTTGGATGTCAGCATCTTGAGGGGCTCTTCCTCTGTCCTCCACAGCCCGCCCTCTGAACCCCAAAGATTCATGTCCGTTGCGTGGAAAATACATTCACCCCATTTAAAAGATTTTTTCTTTTTAATCCTCGCCTGAGGATGTTTTTTCCATTGCTTTTTAGAGAGAATGGAAGGGAGGGATGGAGGGGGAAGAGAGAGAGAGACATCAACGTGAGAGACACATCGAATGGTTGCCTCCCACACTCAGACTGCACCCGACCAGGGCCGGGAATCAAACCTGCAACCCAGGTACGTGCCCTTGACCCCGAATCGAGCCTGCAACCTTTGGTGCATGGCTGTCACTCTAACTACAGAGCCACACCGGCCAGGGCCATTCACCCCGTTTTAAATGTGTTTTTATTGATTTTTAGACAGAGAGGGAGAGGGAGAGAGAGAGAAACATCAATGATGAGAGAGGCATTGACCAGCTGCCTCCTGCTCTCGCCCCCCATTGGGGATCAAGCCCCAAATCCGGGCATGTGCCCTAACGGGGAATTGAACCGTGACCTCCTGGTTCATGGGTTGATGCTTAACCACTGAGCCACTCAGGCTGGGCCATTCACCCCATTTTAAAGTCCCTAAAAGTCTCAGTTCGTTATAGCGTTGCAGCATCAGCCAGCGCCCAGCTCCCACCGTCTGAGTCACTGGGTGTGGGTGGGGTCCTGGGCCTCCCGGTCACGGTGCGTCACCTTCCCGACCAATAACAAAGCAGGTTCCTGTGGTGGCGGCAGAAGGGCTGTGGCCGCAGGGCCTCCCGAGAGCTCACTGCCCCGGTGCCCTCCCCGCGAAGCACACTTGCTCCTAACGCCTGCTCTTCCCTCTGGGGGGTTGGTGTCTGGCTCACATGTGACCTCCCGGGACCGGCGCGCTCTGACCGCCGCTCCTCTCAGTTGCAGGAGCAAGCTCGCGCCCAGAGGCAGAGCCCACCGGCCTCCCCCGCCCCCCAGCCGGCTCCGGAGAGGCCGCCCTCCAGCCCCGTCTATGAGGTTGGTGTCACTCAGTCTGCAGATGATCTGACTCCCCAGGGACACCCTGCCCAGCTCGGTCCTTCGCGCCCTGGTCACTGGAGACAGCCGCCTGCCTCTCTCCCTCCCCCTCCCCCTCAGGGGGCCTACTAGCTCCCCCTCCAGTCACGCCCGAACCCCGTCCTCTGTCCCTGAGACCACTGTCCAGGTCCTCGCACCTGTCTCCGCCCACCACTCAGCGGGCCTTGAGTCGCAAGGGCCTAACGCTAGCGAAGCTCTGAGGCGCAGGGGACTCGGACTGGGAGCCTCGCGGGACGGGGCAGGGGCTGGGCCTTGGGCCTTTCTGTGAGCCGCTCCCTCGGCGCACGGCTGTGAGCCCCACGCCCTCTCTACCCCCCAGACGGCTCCCCATCCAGGGAAATGTGCCCCAAGCACTTGAACCCTTGAGTGGCTCCAGCGTCCGACCCGGAGGTGGTGCCCTCTTTCCGTCGCCTCCTCAGCGGCTCACATGGGCCGGCCGAGCCACACTGGTCACCTTCCATCGAAAGTCCGTGCCTGGCCCGGCTCTTACCGAGCTGTGACCCCTTCCTCTGACCACATGGTGCCCTCGGGGACCCTGGTCACAATCACTGATCACAGCGTGCAGTTCAGAGGCTCCGTGGGCCCCAGGGGTCACGGTGCTTGTGAGCGCGGAATGGACCCCAGCTCGTTGGTCCCCTCCCTGCCTCCCCCTGCAGCCAATGGGGCGGCCCCGGGAGTTCTAGGCTTGCAGAAGAAGAGGCCCACCGGCCGTTGGCTCAGCTGCAGGGCGTGGGTGTGGGGTGGGGGCTGGGTGTGGGGTGGGGGCTGGGTGTGGGGTCACCCGCCCTCAGCACTGCTCTGCAGGGGCGGCCCAGCTGCCCCTCCTCGGGCCGCCTGCTCTCAGCCCCGGGACTGAGGTCAGTGTCAGGGACCCGGAGGCTGAGAAACGCCCCGCTGGCTCCCCCTAGGACGCCGTTTCCATGAAGGCCGAGCCCAGCTACAGAGGCCCCGTGAGCGAGCCTGAGCCCGTGTACAGCAGGGAGGCCACCGACTACCGGGAGGCCGGCGGCCAGCAGGGCCTGGCCTACACCCCCGAGGCCGTCTACACATCCACGGAGGCCCCGGGCCACTACCCAGAAGGTAAGGCTGCTGCTCGCTCGGGGAGGGCGCCCGCCGCACCCGCACCCGCGCTCACACTCACACGTGTCCGCTTTTCCAGAGGAGAACACCTATGACGAGTACGAGAACGACCTCGGCATCACGGCCGTCGCCCTGTACGACTACCAGGCTGGTGAGGCCCCGCCCCCGCCTCCGAGGGCCCCGCTTTAGGGCGTTATTACAGTGTTTAAAAGTCATTTCACTTTAAATAATTGGTCACAGAAATTCTCCCTCTCCATGTAGACACACACACACACGCGAACACACATGCACGTGTGCGCGCACACACACCCTTCAGTTTTCCCAAACAGTTCGAGGTCTGACGCTTCAGTTGCCTGGGTGCCCCTGTCCCCTCATGACCTCAGCCCTCCAGGTGGGGGGGCCACGGGCAGCCTCCTCCTCGGGGCAGGGAGCCCTGAGACTCACTGTCCCCTGCCTCCTCCCCAGCGGGCGATGACGAGATCTCATTCGACCCCGATGACATCATCACCAACATCGAGATGATCGACGACGGCTGGTGGCGCGGGCTGTGCAAGGGCAGGTACGGGCTCTTCCCGGCCAACTACGTGGAGCTGCGGCAGTAGGCGCCGCCGGCCCGGCCGCCACCTCGCCCTTCTTGGGGTTCGGGCGGGAGGGGAGGCTCCGTATTGCTTTTATATTTAATATTCCCGCCGACGCTTTTGGAAATGTTTATGCCACAGAATTTGCTAATATATTGTAATCATGTTCCTTGGGAGGACTTGGGGTTGTTTTTATGCATTGGAGGTGTTTTCTTTTGCCAAATTGCTGTCACATGGAGCCACTTTGGGAACCTTAGTCCCTCTGAGTACAGGCTGTCCTCGCCCCATGGTCAGTGGGAGACCCCAGCACGAACTTGAGACCTTTCATTTCATCGCTGCTCAACAACGCCCTGGGGTGTCAGGAGTCCCTGTCCCCGGAGGAGGGATGGGCCCTGGAGACACTCCGAATTGAGGGAAACTCCAGAAAGCACGTGAGCTTCAGTGTCAGGTGGACACGCCCACGTGTGCGCCTGAAGTCCCCCAGGACATGAGCTTAGCGACGGCCCCGTCTTTGTCCTGTGTCTCCCTGTCTCGCCCTGGGTCCCCACCTCCTCATGCCTCTGCCTGTCCCCGAGCTGCGAGCTGCGTGGCACCTGCTCCTTAGAGACTGCCCTCCCCGACCTCCAGCTCGGCCACAGGACGGCCAGGCCTGGATGCTGCCCTGGCTGGCCTCGCGCAGACACGTGTCTGCTGTGCAGAAGTGGCCGCTTGGCCATGGGAGGCAGGCGCTCCTCGGGAGGGCGGCGAGCTGTTTGCCAAAGGATCAGCCTAAACGACTGAAATGCGATGCATCGACGCGGCTGAAAATGGGGAGCGACGAGCCGTGCTCTGACCAGGACACTCCGGGGCCGCCCGCCGCCCGCCGAGCCCGGGGCAGCCGGTCACAGGCCTGGAGAGCGGGGTGGTGGGCGGCGGGGCTGGCGACGTTTCCTTCCGGGCGTTTCCGCAGTATCCGCTCCACCGCTCGGTTGGGTTTCCGTGCAGTTGTGTCTGAGTTTCTGTAGCGCACCTCATAGGTATGATTTTTTTAAATTAAATATTCAAAATAAACTTTTTTTGATCCACTTGCTGCTGACTCGCTTTGGCATTTGGTCCTTTTGTTCCCCTGGGTGGTGGCCACCCTGTCGGCTTCCCAGCTCCCGACCCCGACCCCGACCCCGACCCGGCGGTGACCCCGCTGTCAGCTCTGGGCGGCCGAGGCAATGGGGTTCCTTTCCTTTGGGCACAGCCAGCACCAGAGGAAGGGGCCTGGCCGCACGTTACTAAGCAGGAGGTAGGGCTGGGCTTCTCCCACTCAGACCAACCCCCCCCCACCCCCCCAAGTGCAGCTGGGCCCGGGAAAGGAGCCGGAAAGGAGCAGCCTCGGAAAAGGGGCGGTGCCTGTGACCCAGTTCCACTGGAGGCCCAGGCCCCAGAGCAGGGGGGGCCTGTGCGCAGCAGCACTGCTCACGGCCGCCAGCAGGGGGAGCCAGCCCCGCGCGCTCCATCCCTGGAGCATTGCTGAGCCTGGGAAGGGATGAAGGGATGCGGCCCTGACATACACGCTCCAACACGATGCCCTTGAAACATTCTGCGAGTGAACAACGCAGACCCCAGGGCCACGAGTGGGGTTTACTTACATGAAAGGCCAGAATAGCACCTCCACAGAGACAGGAAGTAGGCCAGGGTCGCCTGGGCTGGGACTGGGGAAAGGGAGAGCGAAGCTCCTGGGGACGGGCTGTCAGCGTTAGGGCGTCGTGCGACACTGAAGGACTCTGCACCTTAAACTGCGCAGTGAGGACACCACTGGCCACTCGTGACCCCACCCACCAGTGACCCCCGCTCCCTCTGCCCCTAACAGCCCAGCTCTGCTCCTGGCAGCACCGAGCCCAGCTCCCCGCCCCCTTCCCAAGGCTGCTGGCGTCGACGGGTGGCTCACAGACTGTCGTGGCCGATGACGTTGTGGACATTTCTGGGAAAGTGCTGGCTTCTCTGACAAAGGGGCCGACAGCCGCCACGGCCCCTCCTTCCTGCCTGGGGGAGGGTGTGGGGTGCGGAGTGGCAGCAGCCTGTGTTGCTGTGAGGCTGCGACGTGAGAGGCAGGCTGGAGGACCTTAGACTGGACACTGTTGAGCTGTCAGACCAAGCCAGGGACCCCCACTTCGCGCCCTGTCACCCACCCACTCCTCCTCCACCTGCTGATTGGAGAAGGTTCTGTTGTAGGTGCTGGGGCAGGTTCCTGCCCGCCGGGAACTTACACTTTGTCTAAGCGGCCTGTCACTGGGCCGGGTTTCTGTTATTTGTAGCCAAACACAATATCAATGAATACAACTTTAACATTTTAAGTACATTTTGTTGTTAATCCTCACCTGAGGATCCTCCCCCCCCCCCCCCATTGATTTTTAGAGTGGAAAAGAGGGAAGGAGAGAGAGAGAGAGAGAGACATCAATCGGTTGCCTCTTGCACGTACCCCAGCTGGGACCAGGCATCCAACCTTTGACCCATCGGTGGTCAGACCGACTCTAACCACTGAGCCCATGGCCAGGGCTGCCACCCTGATTTAAAGGGACCTGCTTCAAATAACAATAAAAATTAAAAATAAAATAAAATAAAGGGACCTGCTTCCAGGGTCGGAGTGAAGAAGCCCCCAGGGGGTTGAGTTGCTCTAGCTAACACGTCCGCGTTTCTTGTGCCTGGACCCCACTATTTTTATTTTTAATTTAAATATATTTTTCATTGATTTTAGAGAGGAAGGAAGAGGGAGAGAAACAAATGAAGAGAGAAAATCACTGATCGGCTGCCTCCTGTACGCCCCCCACTGGGGATCAAACCCCTAACCTGGGCATGTGCCCCTTCTGGGAATCGAACCATGACCTCCTGGTTCACAGGTCAGTGCTCACCCCCTGAGCCGCCGGCCGGCGGGGCTGGCCCCCACTCTCTCCCACGCAGTCTTACTGAAAGCTGCCCAGTGTCTGCCCCAGGCTGAGGCTGTGCTGGGCCGAGGGCGCAGAGCCCATCAAAGACCCCGCCCGCAGAGCCCACGGGAGGCGATGCCGTGATAGGGAAACGGAAATGACCCTTCACGGCCAACAGCCCAGCCGAGGACACGACGGGCCCCTGCTCTATGGGGCTGGTCACCGCAGCCGCGGGACGAAGGAACCCAGAGAAGCGGCAGGTCCAGCGGGTGCCGACCGGCGGTGGCAGGGTCCGGGACTGGTGCTCGGTGTAACCAGCGTGGCCGTGAGGCTCTGAAACAGCGCAACTGTCGGCAGTGACCCTCCCACGTGCACCCCAATGGGAAAGCGGGGTGCTCGTGCCCAGGCCCCACTACAAGGGTCTAGGGAAGCAGCGGGTCCTCCGGCCCAGGAAGCCCTGCCCCTGCCGGGACCACGTGCAATGGGCATGGGGACAGGTGTTGGGGGGAACCCTGGCTCATGGACCCCTCTTCCCATGGCCTGTGCGGCGGGTCCAAGATGGGACCACAGCTCCGAGCAGAGGGGGGGTGTGGGGTGCAGCTCTCCTGTCCCCTATTCCCCAGGGACCCTGTGAAACCCGCACCACGTGAGCCACAGTTCCAGGTGCGCTGGCTTATGTCCCGCCTCCTGGCCCCAGCGATTGGCCAAAAGCTACGCCATCTGGGCCAATCATGGACCAGCATTCCTTTTCCAGTCCTGATTGGCCCACGCAGGGCACATGACCAGCGCCCGCCAGCACCATTTATGATTGGTCTATTTGGTACACGTGACCAGTGGCCGTTGCCAGTTTTGATTGGTCCATTTTGGGCACATGTCGGACTGCACGCTCCAGCCTGCGCGCTGGGCTATTGGAACAGGGCGCAGCTGCGCCCTCGGGTGGTGACCGCGGGAGTGGCACGGGGTCCCCCGGGAGGCGGCCCTGGCGTGGACTGAGTGGTGGGTGGGCTGCAGGGGGGCTGAGGCGGCGTGAGGCCCTGGGGCGCCCCGTGTTCTGTCCCCTCGGAGCCCTGGCAGAGGCCACCTGGGCGCCCACGGGGAGGGCGAAGGCCTGGCCTGCAGGGGCCACCGCTGCCCACGCAGACGGATGGCAGAAGGGGCGCCTGGTTCCAGAAGCTGCGTTACCTGGACACCCAGCTCTGGGGGGACCCCAGCACCCCGTGTGCGCGCCCCCGTCCTCCCAGCGCCCCTGAGCGTCCACGGGGCTGTGCCCTCGAGGGAGAGGGTGGACGGTGGAGCCGGGCATCTGCCCAGGACGCGGCCGCCTGGGCGGGGCTGGGAAGCGCCTCTGACCCCACCGGGAACCCCGCTCCCGGGAGCTGCCACCCTCCCCCTGGGCGCCCGGTTCTGCTCCAGCCGCTCAGCTGGGCGGGCCCTGAGGCGGCCGCTCTAGACGAAGGAAGCGCCGGTGTATTTCCTTATTATTTGGGAATCCTCGCCAGGACATGCTTTTTAGAGAGAGAGAGGGAGGAACATTGATGTGAGATGCACACCCATCGGTGGCCCACCCGGGGGTCAAACCCGTGACCTTTGTGTGTGAGACAGCGCTCCAGCCAACAGGGCCACCGACCGGGGCGAGGGGCGCTGACTTCATGGAGGGCGGGGAGGGGGACAGGAGCGGGGATCTCCCCAGGGCGGGCAGTGCTCCGGGAAGGAGCCCCTGGGTGGGAACTTCCAGGCCCGGGGGCTGCAGGGGGGAAGGCGGTTCGGAAGCCGAAGGGTCCGGGTCAGGGGGGAGCGGCTGCCGCTGCCCGCGGTGCCTGTGCCCGGGAAACAGCGGGGCGTGGGGTGGGCAGAGCCCCTGTCTTGGGGGGGGGTTCTCTTCGGAGATTGGGGCTCCTCGGAAAGCAGATGGACCCACCAATGTGAGGGACCGGTAACTGCCACCGACAGAGAGCGGGGCGATGGGGTGTGGGACTGGGGCGAGTCTCCTCCGAGTCGGGGTGTCCAGGCAGCCATGCAGACAAAGGGGAGAACATTCCAGGTAGCAGCAGGCGCCGGCGGGGAGAGGCCCTGAGGTGGGACAGGGCTGGTGCAAGGTGAGCAAAGAGGGAGAAGCTGGGGCGGGTGGGTGAGGGTCCGAGCGGTGGGGCCGAGGAGGCCAGGGTCTCGGCAAACGTGGGTCTGAGGTAGCTGCTACGGAGGCGCGGGGCCTCTGCACGCTGGACCCGGCGCTGCCTTCGTGTGGCCTCCCCGCCCCCACCTGGTCCTCCTGGCGGCCACTGTGACAAGCAGGCCAGGAGCTGGGGCGGGCGGGGCGGGCGGGGCTGGGCTTCCCCGCGAGCCTGCGGGATGGGAGGCGGCGGGCTCCCCAGGCCTGTCCCTGCCAGGCCCGTGTGGGCACATTTATAAACTCGCGCTCGGAAACGGGCTTATTTTTAGCTGCCCAGATGGCGGCTCGAGGCTGCTGCTCCCCTGCCCTGGGCTTTGTGGGAACCTGGGAGCCGCGAGACTCCTGTCCAGACTCACTGGCAGCTCCCGCCTCATCATTCACTCGCTCGGCCTTTGTCCTTGGCCCCGAGGGTGAGAGTGAAGGGGGCGGAGGGGCTGCCCGGTTCTTAGAAATACAACGTGTGCAGGTCTGATTCGCCTGCAGACGTCACAGCGGATGAGTTTATACACCTTTTAATCAAAGTTTGCGTTATCTTGAGAGATCCTCAAAAATATATTTTTTTATTGATTTCAGAGACAGGAAGGGAGAGGTCAGGAGAGAGAGAGAGAGAGAGAGAGAGAGAGAGATGGATGTGACATCAATGATGAGAGAGAATCGTGGATCGGCTGCCTCCTGCACGCCCCACACTGGGGATGGAGCCCGCAACTGGGCATGTGCCCCGACCAGGAATTGAACGTGACCTCCTGGTTCATAGGTCAACGCTCCACCACTGAGCCACACCGGCCGGGCTTACATAGCTTTTTTTCTCACAGGAAGAAACAGACTATGTATTGCTATTCCTTTAACTTATGAAAAATGGAAATAGTTCTGGGATGAGTGGCCTCCATCACTAAAAACAAACATTTCATTTGTAACAAAATGTAAAGGGATCCGCACTGCCGACCTCAATCGGATCGCCAACATGACCACTGGGGGGCGGCACAGCACCGGGGAGCGAGGCCGGAAAGCCGGGTCTGCAGGCTCCCGGAGCTCTCTCTTCCGTGGAAATTCTCAAACATGCGCTGCATTTTCACTGACGGGAAACGCTGAGCGCGGTCCCGTAGCGACACCTTGAATGGAAAACTACTTGATAACGCGATCTTGTGTCAACGTTCTTTTTATTTTTTAACGCAGGTGACTATGTGGTCCACAGTCTGGGGCTGAGCACGGCTCCAGAGCCGTGGCCAGGTCTCCTGACACGGCCGTCTCGCATCGCCGTCGGCTCCCCAGCCCGGAGAGAAGGCACTGTGACCGCTGCGCCGGCCACGTTGGTACATTGAAGACACACCTACCCTTCGCGGACACAGCGTCTGAGCACAGGATGGTTTTATGCAGGGCAGGTTCAGGACACCCAAGGCACACACTTTTTTTTTTTCTTCCTGTTTTTTGTTTGTTTCTGCGTTTAATTGAAGGCTACGTTAAAGTTTCAGAGTTGCTATTGACACAGAGTTCCCGAGGAGAAGCAGCGGACATTTTCAACAGGAAACGGTAGAGATGGTGGCGTGTAGAAACACGTTACAGGAACAGTAAAGAAACAAAACCACCGACACAGCGAGGAGTAAAAATGCAAGTGAGCGGATCTGCCGAAGTCCGAGAAGCAAGTTCGGAAATGACCCGGGTCCCCGGCAAGCGTGGCAGAGCCGTGTCCACGCAGCTGCTGCAGGCACCTCACCACATCACCCACGTGCGTGTGAACGTGCATATCTACCAATTGGAAAAGACGTTCCTGCTCGTCGGTTATTAAAATGCCTCAAGCACAAGTAAAAGTCTCCCAATAACACTTTTTCTTAACAAGACGGTGGATGCGTTTACCAGGCGAGGTCAGGGGTACGAGCTGGGGAAAAGCCCTGAGGCAGGAGGATGGTGAATGACACGTCGGAGGAATCGAACTTCTGAGCACAGAGCCGGGGCGGCGGCTGCTCCATGGAGAAGGTGCCCAAACAGAAGACACTGTCGAGGCCGGGACGAGGGTCCCTGTGGAGGTTTAAAGCTCCTCCCGGCAGCCGGAGGGACCGCCGTCCTCCTGGCTCAGCTCTTTGCCCGGAGCCCGCGTGCACGCTCGCTTACCCAACCTGGCCGGCTTTATGCCACTCAGGCCGCCCATTCTGCAAGCCTCGCGGCCGGACAGCAGGAGGACAGGCTGTGGGTGGGGGGGACTCTGCCCCAGGGGGCAGCACCAACCTGGCTCGTCCCCGACACCCCTGCTTCCCTCCAACTCGGAAGGAAGCGGGCATCCGCTGCCCCGTGACAGCAGTGCCCGCAGGCGCCCGGCGAAGCCACGGCTCTGGACTGAGACGTGGTTCCATCCGCACGCGGAGAACCAACCCTTTCAGGAACCGGGAACACGCGGACTTGCGGAACGAGCTCTAACTCTGGGCAGAGGTGCGGTGGCTGTGCTGTCCAATAGCCTACGCTGGGTGCGAGCTTGGCAACTTCTGCTGAATTCAGCCATGGCTGTTTGCAATCAGAAGCACGGCCTTAGTGCAATAGTATATTTATTTTTACAGTAATTTGGTTGCCATACAAGGGATGGAAGGATTTCGAGAGAGTGCAAATGACAGGAGCTTGCTTTTTTGTTTGTTTTGTTTTTAATAAAGTCTAAAAAGAATAAAAGCACAAAAGTTAACAGTAACATAGGTAATGTGAACACATTATACAAAGTGTAGTGTGAAACAGATTCGTCTCTAAAAAACAAAAAAAAATTGGTTAATGGGAAAAAAAGATCAGTATTTGTGGCCCCCACAAAAAGTGTCCTCGCCAGCTCACCTGGCAATGCTTGTTCAGAAACTCGGAAAAAAAATCACCATTTTATTAACGAAAGTACCACAAGTGATTCGCGTTGTGATATGTAGAGTTCGGCAAATCAAGTCACACCGAGTCGTCTTTGTAGGATATGAACCAACGTAAAGTGTGCGGGTGCCCTGGGGAGGGGCCTGGCAGGGGTACAAAATGTACATCTCGAGAGGTTTTGGTTCTGTGTACACAAGGTTACAGAAACTAGGCATGTGAATGCAGTTTATTTAAATTACAGTATATAACAAAAGTTGATCTTAAAACCTGGGATAGTGTCCACATGATCCTGTGAGCAGTTTGACGCGGGCGCCGCCGTGGAGGGCGGGCGTGGAGCAGGGCCTGGCCCTGCGTGTCCGGGAGGACCGTGGGCGGCGGTGCGGGCGAGGGGCTATTGCTGGAGCAAAATCACTGAGTGGAGCGAGAGGTGGGTTCATTTTGGCAAGAAGGGCCCTTGTGGGTCAGCGCAGGTCCCGGCGGGGCCTGTCACTCGGCTAGAACGAGACAGGGCGGCATCAGCGGTTGCCTCGGCTCTTCAGCCTCAGTCCGCGGGCTTCGGGGGTGTGGGGGGGGGCACGGCCAGCTCTCACCGACGCTACCCACGTCCCGTGACCCACAGCCACCGAGTGGGACCTGTCCTCCCGCCCTGCCGAGCGCTGGCCGTGGCACTGAGCACAGGGGCGTCGCAAACGTGGGCAAAAGGAGGTGTGAGCTGATGGGACGTGGCGGCGTCACCGGGTGGAAGACGGGGAATGGCCAAACCGGTCGCTATGCTTCCCGAACTGCGGCAGCCTCGCCGGCCACCCCGCGTGTCTGGGCCTGGAATCCCTCCGGATGGAAAAACGGAAAGTATGTGGACATGAAGCGCCTTGATGTTCACCGACTCGGGTTGGGGCGGAGGTGGACCTGCAGGAGGCCCGAACCCGGCTCCCCCCTCAGTGCCTGTGGCTGGAAACGTGTGTGCGCGTGTGCGTGTGGAGAAACTGCCACTTCGTGAATTGTAACCACTTTTGAAGAAATAATTGTCCTTTGATGACGAAGTTCTAGCAAAGATAGAAAATGTAACACAGCTCAGCTGGTTCCGATGCATCCAAATAAACTCGATTTAAAAAGGTCGTCCTTGGGCAACGATTCCACAGAAAGCGTCATTAAATCACAAAAGTTGTTCTTTAACCTTCGAGCACGGAAGTAGCACAAAGGCGGCCTGGGAGGGAGGCCAGCCACGTTTGTTTTCTTAAAATATTGTGCTTATAAACTATCTGTACAACTAGTTAAACTTGCAGTAGAGAGAGAATTTAAACCGCTAAATGTCTGTTACGTGTTCGTCCTATAGCTGTTCCAGATCTACTGAGACGCTTGGTTGTGAGCGTAAAGAAAAAAAGGAAAAATCGTGTTTTTATAATTAGAGATGAGCTGGGCTAGTTCTGAAATCGTAACAAAAGCCCCAAACCTGATCTTGAGTTTCTTCCGAATGTAGAGAATGTGCTGGAAGCCTGACTGGTGACCTCCCTTGGCAAATAGAGGTATTGTTATGGGGGGGGGGGCTCCAGGGGGAGAGGGGGCGGGCCCAGGACAGCCTCGCCAGGGAGGCCGCTTCACCCCATTTTTCTGCTTCACACCGACCCTGTCTCCCCTGGGCCCTGCCATGCGCTCTGGGTCCTCCAAACACTGGGGACGATTAAGACAAGCTGGTGGGGCCCTGGACACGCAGAGAGAAGGGGGAGGCCCAAGTGCCGCCCGCTCCGGCCGCAGAGAGCGAAAGGGCGGCTCAGGACGGGGGGCGCTCCGAGGCCCAGCACGCTGCTGACATTCACCTCGTGTCTTGTTCACGTCAGAGGGGGTGCTCGCCTGCTCTGCTCGGGGCAGAATCCCACACTCAGTTAGAAACCCTGAGCGCAGAGCAGCCCTCCTCCCAGGCCAGGCCCCCTCCTCCTCGGGATCGTGACCTTGTGCTTTGACTCACTCCGAGTGGCTGTCTGGCCACTTTGGAATCATGCGAGTCGATTTGCAGAAAGAAAGAAAGGAAGCCAAGCAAAGCCGGCACGATCCCGTTCACCCCGCAGCTGCCAGACCCTCTCGGCCAAGGAGCCGGCCCAGGTCGCAGGAGGCGGGGAGGCGGCTCGAAGAGGCTTCGCTACCTCACACCCACGCAGGCCCCACAGGCTCCTCTGGCCACCTCGCCTCGCGCAAAGCACAGGCGAGAGGAGCGAGCACGCACGGGCCACAGCGCCGGGGGCAGGGCGGCTTGGGAGGTATCGGCCGGCGAGAGCCAGGCCCGAGGACCACGGCCACGCTCGGCCCTGCAGTGAGGCCGCCTGGCGCCGGGCGGGAGGCAGCCGAGGTCTCCCTCCGGGTTAGAAAACTCCCTCCCGTGCCCCTTGCCGGACAGACACAGCCCAGGAAACCCGCCGAGAGCTGGGAGCCCCCCCTGCGCTCAGCCACGCCCGCATTTCTTTGGGTGCCGGGAGAAAAACCCGGGGAGAGGGGCGCCCGGACCCCGCGGCCGTGCAGACCCCGTCCCGCGGGAGCCCATCTCTACTTCTCACGGAGTCTGTGGGGCCGCGCAGCCACCCTTATCTGTCCAGCAGCTGCTTCAAGGCCCTTTCGATGTTCATGCGGTGCCCGACCCGCGTCACGCCCAGATCGATGAGGTCCTCCTTCTGCAGGTTGGGCAGGTGGCTGCCGTCGATCTCGTTGTCCAGGAAGGTCTCCTTGTGCTCGCCCAGGTTCAGGCTCTCCAGCCAGTCGCCCACGTCCGGCTTCGTCCACAGGTGCACGGGCTTCGTGGTGAAAGGCTTGCCGGAGAGGGGCGGCGGCAGGACCGAGGGGGACGGCGACCGGCTGCGCCCCGCGGGGCTCAGGACGAACAGGTCCCCGGCCGGGGGCTGGCTCGGGAGGCTGAAGACCTCGGAGAGGGTGGGGGACGGGGACGCGGCGGCGGCGGCGGCGGGGAGCGGGGCGGGCAGGATGTCTCTGCTCATCTCCGTGGGCGAGACCACGGGGCTGGGGGCACGTCTGGTTCCTGAGGTCCTGCTGTCGTAGTCCAGGGGCCGGCTCTGCAGGGTGATGGGCTGCGAGGTCCCAGGGCGGACGGTGAAGGTGACGGTCGTGCTCCGTGTCCCTGAGACGGTGCTCACGACCTCTGGGCTTCTGAAACAGCAACGAGAGAGGGAGCGTTACAGCCGGGTCACCGCGCGTCAGCGGGCAGCCAGGAGGGGGCGGCAGACACCCAGGTCACAGGAGAGCATGGAGCCCGGGAGCCCGGGGTTTGCCATGCCGGGTCGGGGCAGGGGGACAGGAGCAGGAGGCCGAGCTGGAGGACACACCAACCACACAGGCCGCCGCCCCCCGGGACCCCGGGCTGGGGACTGACGGAGGTCTGCGCTGGGTGAGCATGCGGGGCAGTGAGGGCAGCGGCCAGGATGCGGCCTGCCCCCGGCGGGACTGTGGTGCCGGGGACACTGCTGGGGAGGTGACAGTCTGGGCCTCAGCACAGCAAACAGAAGGAAGAGCACCCTCCCCATGCCTGTCAGGCCTTCGTTTTTTTACGTTTCATTGATTTCAGAGGAAGGGAGAGGGAGAGAGAGAACCATCAATGACGAGAGAACCATTGATTGCCGCCACCGCACACCCCACACTGCAGCGGGCATGTGCCCTGACCGGGAATCGAACCGTGACCTCCTGCTCCTGGGCCAATGCTCACACCCAACAGGCCTCCAGCTTTTGGGCTGAAAGGACCAGCACAGGGGAGGCCCGCGGGCTGGCCCTCGTCCGCACGGGGAAGCCCCACTGCTACTCGGGGGCTCGCAGGGCTGGAGGGGTTTCGGGGTCTGTCCTCTGCCCCATAAGGACCAAGACCCACGCCGGTCCCAGGCGGGGCCACAGCTCAGACGGGGGCGGGGCGGTGCCGTGGGACGCCCTTCCCGATGGCCTCCCAGCCCCCCCTCAGCTGGGGGACACCTGTGCGGGAAGGCTCCCATGTGCCACGTGGACACGGTGAGCTCAGACGCTGAATAAAGCCAGTGCCTCCGCCGGGGCCTTGGGGGCAGAGGCGCCATGTGGCGGTGACACGCTGTGGGGTCACTGGCTCCGGCGAGCGGTGCCTCGGGGGGACCGTGCCCGTGACCCTCAGGGTGACAGCGACGGCTCAAATCCCGGGTGGCACCTGCCCGTGGGGTCTCTGAGCCGGAGGACGGTGTCGGCGCCCCGGCTCCCGGACACCCCGGCTCTCCCGGGCGTGTGGTCAGAGCAGAGAGCCCCGCATGGGCGGCAGGAGGAGGGACAGCGCACACAGAGGCAGGGGCACCGCAGGCACTTACTTCCGCTCAGCACGACCCTCTTCTGCCAACACCCATCACGGGAGCAAAT
The DNA here is from genome assembly GCF_000147115.1 of Myotis lucifugus. NCBI lineage: Eukaryota > Metazoa > Chordata > Mammalia > Chiroptera > Vespertilionidae > Myotis > Myotis lucifugus. The sequence continues at coordinate 1,243 of NW_005872776.1, read as the reverse complement.
GAAATGACAAAACGCAGAACCGGTTACGGTAAGAGACGCCGTTTTGCCGGGCGCACCGGCCGGAAGCGTCCATGCCGCCCCCTTCCCGCCGAGGAGGGCGGCGGGCGGGCAGTCCGCCCGGGATGGCCCCTTCCCGTCCCAGGGGTCACGTGGGCGCGCAGACCACCGTCCGGGAAAACACTGGAAAGAGCAGCCCCGTCGGCGGGTCTGGTGGACGGTCCACACCTGGGACCACAGCGGCCCCGCTGCCCCCGCCCAGCCCTGCGCCCAGCCCTGGCAGAGCCGCTCCAGCGTCTGCCGAGCCCGGAGGGGGTGGGGGGCTGCCTGGCCGGCGCCCCCGCAGCCGCTGGGTTTACTCGGGTTCAGGCGCTGACTTTCCCCACCGGGTCGGGGTGGCTGCGCTCGCTGTGTTGCTAGGCAACCCCCAGGCTCCTGGGACGCTGCCGATTGAGGACAGACGGACACCGCTCTGGGCGATCACTCTGTCCTGCCTTTTAAGTCAAACCCCAGTGGAAACACGAGAATTAACACAAAAGCAGAGAGCGAGTGGACACTCGGAGGCGCCTCTCCATCGGCGGCGGTCACGCAGGGAGCGAGCATTCCCGGGTCCACAGCTCGGTGAGGGCCTAACCGTTCGGCCTCCACGGTGACTGCGAGGGTTCCCGTTGTCCACTGTCCTCAAGGAGGGAGCTGGGGCGGCCCCGGGACCCCCGCAGGTCCCCCCGCCGGACGCCGCGGTCCCTCCCCCGGGGCCAAAGGGCACTTGCTCCCCAAGGCACTGCGTCCCCACGGAGGGACCAGACCGGAGGGGCACCAAGTCTCCTGCACGGGGTGTCTGTGCGGACGCAGCCCCCCAGGTGCCCACGGCCTCCGCCCAGAGAGGCCTCCCCCCCCCGTGCTGTCAGGGAACCGGGGACGAGCGGGCGGGGCGCAGGTAAAAGCTCACGCCCCCAAATTCGGGAGGCTGTGCCCCTGGACCCGGAAGCCCAGCGCCGGGCGGGGGGGGGCGGGGTCCCCCCTGTTGGGGACCCTTCGCATCCGGGGGGAGCAGGGAAGATTGCTCCGGCTTTGTGGGGGGCGAGGGGGCCCTGACCCCCCGGAAACCGGGCCCCTCAAGGGGGGGACGTACGTGGCTCAAAAATCCTAACGAACCCTCCCGGAAGCCCTGTCCCACGAGGGAAGGCACCAGGCAGGGGTGGGGGCCCCAGGTCCCCTCCCAACCCCGGGCTTCCCCCCGGAACCG